>NW_003303348.1:39244-51119 GCF_000142945.1 Phytophthora infestans T30-4 | reverse complement strand
TCACCCTAAGGCGGATCCGCTCTTGGTGGATCCCACATAGTCGTTGGTCACCACCTCCTCTTGGGTCAGACGCAACTCGTCACGGAGTTCGGTCCAAGCTCGCGTCCGCGGCTGCCCTAGCAGTCTGAGAATCCTCCAGATCCCGCTCGAGGTCGTGGATCCGGGATTGGAGCTGGTGGATCTCAGATCCGGCGAGCGCCATCTCCCTAAGGAGATGGTCGTTGTCATCTCGCATACCATCTCGTTGACGGGAGGCGCGATCCAGCCGTCCGGTCAGGTCGCGGATCTCGACCACCTGATCAGCCAACAAGAGTCGTAGGTCCTGCGACCGAGAGGCCGCACGGTGCTCCCACCCCTGGATCTCCATAGCCTGGTCATGGACCTGGGCTCGCAAGGTTCGGAGTTGAGTGGCGTGCAAAGATGCAGCTTGGTCGCTAACATCTTGGGCCGTCTGGAGCTCCGCCGTCAAGGCTTGCACCCGATCGGAAAGAGTTTGGGCCAGGGTACGCAGATCGGTGGGCGACATCGAAGAGGGGCTGACCGGAGGAGTGGTGAATGGAGCCTTGCCCGGCGATTGACTGATACGCTTGGTGGGAGACATGTGTCACGAAGAGGAGAAGGCGGTTGTGGATGCTGGTAGTGCACGTCGTGAACGCTGTTGTGCAGCGCCGACAACGTACAGGAGGCGATTGTGGTGAGGTGCTTTCTCAGAAATAAGAGAATGGGCCTGACGCGGGGTCACTATCCCGAATCAGTGACAATTTCAAGTGATTAGAGAGGATTTAAGTTGTCTGGCACGGATGCAAGTTGCCTGTGGTGGATTAGCCATGACGAGCAGCACCCCGTATGAAATGACGGTGGATCTGGTATGAGTGATGTACGGGAAGGCAAGATCCACCAAGACCTATCTCGGATCCACCCTTACCTGGATTCCCTTAGATGGATATCGATATACTATATATGGGTGGATCGAGTGTGGATCCTATGAAGGAATGATGGCAGGTGCCATCTGAAGGTGGATCTAGTAACCACGGCTAACAAGAAGTCAGGATCCACCGCGAGGTGCCCCGGATCCCATACTTCCGAGTTCGGATCCAAGGAGGGAGGATCCCGCAGAGAGGGACCTGGATCCAGGGTACAGGGTACAGGGATGATGGATACGGTGGATCTCGAACTTTCGTGGGACAATGGAGATCACAGACGGTTGCAAGATGATGTCGGATGATTGGAGAGCTCAGATCCACGGCGAGTGTACACTTACAGTGAAGTGGATCCAAGCGACCTGGATCCGGATGAGTGTACCCATAATAGGGTGACCATAATGATTACGCCATGGATCCGGTGGATCTGAAGATAATACAGCTGGGGTGATGGGTCAAGGAAAGAAGGGACATGCAGCCGAGCCTGGTAAGGGATTTAGCAAGTGAAAGACATAGAAGGCAGAAATCCAGGCAGGTATAGGCTTAAGTATCAATACAGTCTTCTATTTGCACAGTAACACGCAAGTGCCTTCCTGCCCTCAAGAACCGGAACTACATTGGCCGTACGAGCTCGGAGAAGGTTGGGAATTGGGAATCTAGTGCTGGTAGTGATAACTGGATAGTACATTGGCCAGATCCTACAACCTAGTAAGCTTTCCCATACACGTGCGGATCCGACGGGTTAACCGAATTTACTACTTGGTCGGTCATACCCTAGAGGCTCTCAACTCTCAAGATCCCGTCACAGGAGGCGGCAAGTACGACGCAAAGGAACTACAAAGGCAAGGGAACACACCCGCAAGGCAACCCTACGGCCAGATCCCAGATCTAGACCCCGGATCCATAAGCTCGAATATTCGCTTAGGATACGGAACCATCCACGGACGCAGAGTGAAGATTTTCTACTGCTGCTCCACCCCATCCCCACGTCTCGCCAAGACACTCAAGCTTCACCACTTGAACTCTTCGGAAGTTACCGAGAGAGCAAGATCCCGCCCTACCGACGGGTACACAAGGTGAGGAAAGTTCAGCAGAACACGGATCATCGGGGGACCCCCTCCGTTAGTCGGTGTCTGGGCGCAGTTGGTAAGCTGGATCCGGCAATCTCGCAGATTTTGCTGATCCCGCTACATCACAGTGCAGGCGGGTGTCGCTATGTCAAGCGACGTTCCGGCGGCGTATCAGCGTTCCAGAACTCATCAAACGCTCAAAGAATACCGTAACCCTGTACATCGAGTGTACTACCAACATCCCATCACTGCCCTTCACCGGTTTGAGAGAACCACGTCTCTCTGGGCTAAGTCCCGTGGTGCGCACAACCTGCACACCCATCACGAAGAAGTAGCGCTCTTCAGTAGGGCACACCGCCTCTGCTGATGGCCGGGTAGTCTTCGTACACCTGGCCGTGTCCTGTGCCACCGGGCCTGAGGGCTACGGGCTGTCTTCTTCCCGAGGACTGGCGAGGGACATACACGCTGATAGTGTCCATGTCCGCCGCATCCGTAGCAGCGGACTAAGCTCTCGGCTGAACTTAAGTCCGGGGACACGGGCTCACTGTACGCACCAGTATCAACGAGCTGCGTGACAGCAGGCGCAACAGCGTCATTGCTGCGATTATCCGCCTCTCGAGGAACGCCATCCTCATCGTGGCGATGTTCCTCTTCCCGAGGAGTGTCAGTCTGCTTATGAC
This sequence comes from Phytophthora infestans T30-4, assembly GCF_000142945.1. NCBI lineage: Eukaryota > Oomycota > Peronosporomycetes > Peronosporales > Peronosporaceae > Phytophthora > Phytophthora infestans. Next base: position 48,449 of record NW_003303348.1, on the reverse strand, counting down.
TGTACTCTTCTTGGAGGGCGATTCGAATTGCCTCCTCCATATTTGTCGCTTGCACCCGGAATAGCTGGGTTCGAGCAGGACCGACCTTCAGCCCGTCCATGAAGACTGTTGTCTTGATGTCTTCAGGCAGAGGATTCCCTGCCAGCGATGCCACCAACGTGCGCATCTCTTGCACGTACTCCTGCAGCTCATGTTTACCTTGCTTACACGCGAGAAAGCGTGATAGTGTCCATGTCCGCCGCATCCGTAGCAGCGGACTAAGCTCTCGGCTGAACTTAAGTCCGGGGACACGGGCTCACTGTACGCACCAGTATCAACGAGCTGCGTGACAGCAGGCGCAACAGCGTCATTGCTGCGATTATCCGCCTCTCGAGGAACGCCATCCTCATCGTGGCGATGTTCCTCTTCCCGAGGAGTGTCAGTCTGCTTATGACTGTACTCTTCTTGGAGGGCGATTCGAATTGCCTCCTCCATATTTGTCGCTTGCACCCGGAATAGCTGGGTTCGAGCAGGACCGACCTTCAGCCCGTCCATGAAGACTGTTGTCTTGATGTCTTCAGGCAGAGGATTCCCTGCCAGCGATGCCACCAACGTGCGCATCTCTTGCACGTACTCCTGCAGCTCATGTTTACCTTGCTTACACGCGAGAAAGCGTGAGCGCTGGCGGAACTCGTTGCTCGCCGGTAGGAACGCGGCTCGGAAATGTTCACACAGCTGTGCCCAGGATGCAAGGCATCCAGGAGATGCCGTCTCCCTGGTGTATGCCCAGTGCTTGGCACGTCCACCAAGGTTGGACATGGCAAACGCCACCCGAACTGGCTTGTCCGAGATAAGACCCGCCTTCATGGCGATCTCCACGTCACGGACCCAGAAGTGAAGGTTCTCTACTTCCTTCCCCTCAAACGCGGGGACCTTTAGCCACACCGGCTTAGGCCTGGTTGCCTGGGGAGCGGCCATCGTGGCCTCCAAGCTCCCGCGGACGTGAGCGATGAGACCACGCTCGTAGGTCTCAAACGCGGTCACGCGCTATTGTTGCTCGGCAGGCGTCGCCGCCGCCAAGCTGCGAAGGACATCTTGTCCAAAGATGTCTCCCATCTTCCGAACAGACTCGTACTGTGAGTCGTTCAAGCGAGGAAACTCACTTCGGTCCGTCGTGGCTCAAACGTTGAGCGCGCAGAGGATTCAGGTAGTTCAATCTACCCGCGAAGGTGTAGGTTTGACTACGAGTGCTACCAAATGTGTAACGGGGTACGTATCCCTAAGTGTACCCTGGTTACACGAAGTGTGACACTTCACACTTCAGGAGTATGACACGTCATACTCCGGGATATTTGGTACAAGGTACCAAGGTCGTTCAAAGCCAACCATTGGTTAAATGACATTGCATTTCTATAGGTAACTAATAGTTTGTATTAAACCCAAACTTAACCTACCTATAAATATACTCAGTTTACAATCTACCTTATTTAGGTCACTTCGCTCTCTTTAATTAAAGAGGGGACCTGTGAACTGCCGCTCACTGAGAGTTTGTATACTCTCGGAAGATACTTCCTCTAGCGCAAGGTGCTGTGTGACCCCGTCACACTTAGTAGCACTAGTAGTCAATCCACGCCACCGCGGGTAGACTACCTGAACCTCTCCGAAGCTCGTTGCCATAGATAGGAACGAATTCTCCCATATGAACGACTCTCAGTTCGAGTCGGTTCGGAAGATAGCAGGCATCTTCGGGATGGAGGCCCTGCAGAGCCTGGTGGTATCAACACCGGCTGAGCAGCTCGAGCGCGTCAATGCATTCGACGCGTACGAGCAGGGCCTCATCGCGCATGTGCGGGAGAACCTGCAGGCGTCGGCGGCGGAAGCAAATCCGCCTCACCCGAAGCCAATACGGCTGAAGGTAAAGCCGTATGAAGGGAAGGAAGGCGAGAACCTTCACTTCTGGGTCCGAGAAGTAGAGCTCGCGAAGGACGCGGCTCTGATCTCGACCGAGCAACTGCGTGCTGCTTTTGCTCTCTCCAACCTTAGCGGTCGTGCTAAGAGTTGGGTGTACACTCGGGAAGCAACATCCCCTGGATGTTTCACATCCTGGGCTCAGCTGTGCGAACAGCTCCGAGCCGCGTTCCTCCCGGCGAACTACGAGTACCGCCAGCGTTCGCACTTCCTCGCTTGTAAACAAGGAAGGCACGAGCTGCACGAGTATGTGCAAGAGATACGGGAGCTCACGGCGTCCCTAGTGGGAAACCCACTCAACGAACACATCAAGATGACTGTGTTCATGGACGGCCTTCGAGTGGGCCCCGCACGCACTCAGCTGTTCCGGGTGCAGTCAAGCACCCTTGAAGAGGCGATTCAAGTGGCTCTTCAAGAAGAATACAGCCATCGCCAGGCGCGTACGCCAGCCTCAGCGAAGCCTGGGAGTTCCTTGTCGGCTCTCGGTCAAACAAGCCCCAACGGACCAGTTCCCATGGAACTCGGGTCCGCCGAACAGCGTGACATCCGCTGCTTCGGCTGTGGGAAGATGGGCCACTTCAAGCGCGACTGTCCCGCGGAAAGACTCCGCAGACGGTCCTTCCCCAAGCCCGTCCTCAAGGGTCGCTGGCAGAAGCCAGGATCCCGGGGACAGGGGAACGCAGGGAACCAGTAGGGGCGGGGCACCCTACTGGGGAAGAACTAAGTCTTCGTGATGGGTGCGCGGGTGGCGCGTACCACGGGGACTTAGCCCCTGAGAGTCTTCGCACTCTCGAATCGGCGAAGAGCAGCGGCGGGTTGCTCGTAGTACACGGATGTGTACGGGGATACGATCATCCCTTTAGAATCTTGATTGACTCTGGGGCGTCGAAGAATTTCGCACGCCGCCAGACGGTTGCTCGTAACAGCAACAAGTTGTCCGATGCTTTGAGAGAAAGCAAGGGCAACGGGACGGTGTCAGTGCGACTGGCCGACGGGAAGGTCGTCACTGTCCCCAACGTCCAAGTGGATCTGGCCGTCAAGTTTGAAGACTTTGACAGCCCCGAACAGTTCACTGTTCTCGATATGGATCCATATGATATGATCCTGGGCATGTTCTGGCTTGAGAAGCACGAGCCCTGGATCGACTGGCGAGGCAAGGCAATCGGTGCCAGCCGCCCTGCGCAGTCCGACAGAGCATTGGTGAGTCATGTTCCCACCTCTGTCAGGACCCGAGGCGCCCGCGAGGGCTGCCAGGGTACCAAAGCATCCGGCAGATGCTTGGGAGTCGTCGACGTATATGACGACTCCGAGGATGTTTTGATGGTGGCCGCGCCCAGAAGAGGCGCTGGCCAAGTGGGTAACTTAGGTCCACAGGCGGGTAACTTAGTTCCGCAGACAGCTGCAGCTGTCATGAACACTGAGAACAGCGTGTTCAGAGTGGGTAACAGAGTTCCACTCACGGTCGCCCAGACCATAACTGAAGAGGAAGACGTCGGATACGCTTCCTGTGTGGGTAACGCAGTGCCACACGCGGTCGCCCAGACCTTAACTGAAGAGGAAGGCGTTGAACACGCTTCCTATGGGGGTACCACAGTGCCACACGGGGTCGCCCAGACCTTAACTGAAGAGGAAGGCGTTGAACACGCTTCCTATGAGGGTACCACAGTGCCACACGGGGTCGCCCAGACCTTAGCTGAAGAGGAAGGCGTTGAACATGTGGTGTTGGAATTCCCACGTGAACTCTAGCTACAAATGTAGTTAGGATGTTCCCACAACAATACGTCTACTAGGATAGTAAACGATCGTTCGGGCGGACCTGAAGACCCCAGTTCTGCCCTTGCACCGGGACAAACTGGACCTTGTAAACTACTTATATAGGCCAACCAGTAAAAATAAGAACACGCTACTAGCACGAGCAAAGCTAGCAGGTGTTTTGAATCCTCGTGGTCCCAACAGCGGAAGGGTACCAGGCACGGGTAAGCCTTTTACGAGATCACCGAGTGTTCAACACTCGGTTGGAAGAATAAAAAGGAGGCAATTCAAGCGCTCCCAGTCGTGCAAATAGGCAACAATAAGCCGTCACGTAAACCTCCCGATAATAATCGGCCAATACACAAAGTATCTTGGCCTTGCCGGATGAACCCTCGCTACAGAGCTTCGAGTTCACCGACAGGCATAACACACTCAAAAAAGCTTGACCTGACGCTTACCTTGAAGCCGGACGTCGCTCTGTGTGCTTGAGTGGAAATTCTGTTATGTATTTAAGCTTACCCTTTCGGGTCTATTCCTAATAAGAAGTCCTAATCAAATATACAAATATCAAGTGAACAATGATCCGTTATGGATCTTCTTGCATGCCAAGCGTCGTCTGCACCGTCGCATGAGCATCTTTAACGGTCCGCGCCTTGTCCCAGACGGTGAACGTGCCTTCCAAGGGTCGCTGAGTCTTTCGCGAACTCATCCAACCGCCACTGAGGGTTCGTACCGTAGATGGTCCACTGAATGCGAATCCGGCCAGTCCATTATTAATAATAAGGACAGCCTGGATTCAGTGAGATATGCCCGTATCCAATGCTCGTTGAAAGCTCGGGAGTGACGCCGTCGAGTTACTGGCACCTTGGCGTCTCCGTACATCACCTGACCGAGGGTTCGTCGCTTGAACATCTTGGGCGGTGTCACGTCTTTGTCGACGAGTGATAATCACAACTACGGAGAAATCACTACACCACAACTGCCCCTGTCGCAATGGAAGCCACGGTACTGGTGCCCGTTGTGACATTTCTTCATTCTTCAATTCACCATCTCGCCACCGTATGTCCAAGCGTCTGAATCGAGCCGTGTCCGACGCTTTTCAGCGTCTCAATCCTCGTAGACGTCGCGAACGTGAACAGCTGGAGGTACGTCAGCTCATCCTTCTCTTGAATCATCGGCACCTTGTTCATCACCTCGCATTACTCGACTTGTTTCTCAGGAGGGCAAGACCGGAGGTTCGAACGCTCCTCCGTCTGCTACACCTCTCCTGACAGCAGCGTCATCAACCGGTCCTCCGGCGCCTCCTGCCCGGGACTCTTCACTCCCTGCCGCAGCTCCTGAAGCACTCCCCGTCGCCGCTGAATCCGCGGAGATGGCTCCTGCTGCTCCTCCTGCGCCTGCTGGTGGTACACCACCACTCACCGAAGATTCGCTGCGCGACATGCTGGCTGAAAGTACGGAGGCATCGGTCGATCACATGATGACCTCAATAATTCCGTACTTGACTGCAATGGCTCGTCACCAAGTGCAGCTCAGCGTTGCGCCTCCTCTCCACTGCGATGTACACACTTAACGTCGCCTCGAGGCTGCTGTTGGTTTCGATGATGTCCTCGCTGCGGTACAACCTCTTCCTGACGCGCTGTCGGCATTACCCGAACGAGTTGCCGACTTGCGTCAGTTGCGGTTTGCTCAGTCCGAGGCTGCTGCCGCCGTACGTTCGGTGGCACCCCACATCATGGCTCGTGAGAACGCGGAGACATTCCTCAAGGCTGCCAACGCTGAAATTGAAGCCTTACACCACAACGTCAAGATTCTCCGCGAGTCGAACGCCAAAAACGACGTCATGCTCGCCACTGTTCAAGCCACTATGGAGCGACACGCAGAGGATTTGAATCGTCTTCACTGCGAGGTCCAAGCTCGGGACGTTTTCATCAGCACTTTGCAAAAGAAGCTGGCTCGCGAACGCGAGGTGTACAAGTCTTATATTGGAGCGAATACCGAGCAGACTCGGAAGCTTCACCTCCTTCTGGTAAAGCTTGCCCAGGGCAAGTACGTTGATAACGACACGCTCAAGGTCCTCGAGAACCAGCAAGACCGTAATACTCGCCTCCTCCAAGCGAATCGTACCCTCCGTGCACACGTGAGTCTGGCAGGGATGGATCCCGAGGTACTGCGTCTGGCTGTTAATGGTACGTTCCTAATGTTGCTCTTTCCACCGTGTGTTCAGCAACTAACGTCCGTTTACAATCCTTCGTGATAGGTCTGACTGCGGGTGAGCTGGGCCTGGACGTCCTGGACTTGGATCAAGAGACGTTGGTCGCTTTGCGGCGCATCCAGTCTGCTACCGCGTCTTCGGACGATCCTCACGCTCTTCCTGCAGCTTTAGCCAAGGCCGCTCACCAAGTGGCCCATGGGAAGTCCCATAAGCGCCTTCGACCAGGTGGCGAGGACTCAGACGACGAGCCGGACGACTCTGACGAAGACAAGGCTCCAATACCGACGGACAAGGCCAGTACTTCGATGGCAGCTGCTGGTCTCGGTGATGCGCCACCTGCCGACACTTCAACTCCCAAGTCGGCTTGTAGGTCGCTATTCGGTCCAAAGGCGTGGAAGAAAGTGGCCTAGAAGAAGCGCAAGAAGACTCGTCCTCCCTCTCCTGCCAAGTCGCCCCGACGTCATATGAAGACTCGGTCCAAGTCTGTACCATCTTCTCCAAGCTCATGGTCGCCACCTCCTCCACCAGCGTCTTCTTCCACTCCCGCCGTGGTCGACCTCAGCGGCGACCAGAGTGAAGTGGACATGGTGGATGCTGGTCCAAGCAGTGTCCCATCGGTTTAAGAAACTGCCACCGAGTCTTTGGGTAAAGACGTGGACCCTGGGGATCACCACGATGCTCCCGATTCTCCTGACGCGCCCTCGCCCCCGTCTCAGGATCCTCCCGATGTGGCCAAGCTCCCAGCTTCCACGATTTCACCTTCTCCAGCCGACATACGTGCTGCTGAAGAAGCTCTGCGCGAGGCCGAGCAAATGCGGCTCATGTTTGGCTCAAGTGATAAAGGTGAAGAGTCGGACCAAACTGTCCCACAAGGCAAGTCTGCTTCGGCGTCTGCCGCGACGTCCAAGGCAGTTGAAGTCTCGGGAGTGGTTTCTACAGCAGGACCTGCCCCTGTTGAAGCTGCTCCACTAGCCTCCGTGTCTTCGAAGCCGGCTCCGACTGTTCCGACGGCTGTTGTCTCAAGCGTGTCTTCGCCCGACGTTTCGATGGAGATTGATGACGATGGACATGCTGATGACGATCGTGGAGATGACGTGGATGACGACGAGCCTTCGGTGGATGACTCTCCTGATGCTCCCAGTGGTGGCGATGATGTTCCGCCACCCACCGATCATTTAAGCGCACTCGATGACGAAGATATTGAAGATTCCGAGAGAAATTGGAGCAATCTTGGTCCAGCTCGTCCTCCGACTCCACCTCGGCCAAATCCTTCGCCGATGATGACTTCCCCAATCATCGTTGCCGGTCCGCCTCCTTCGCCACCAGCAAGTCCCCCGGCACCAGCATCTTCTCCTCCTGTTCCAGTGTCTCCCCGTCCGCCTATTTGGACTCTCGATGCTGGACCTGGACGCATGATTACGGCAACCGTCACTTTGGTGCCACGTCGTTGTGGTGCACCGTCGGTTGAGCCGTTGCCTCACCGAGTGTTGTCTGGTACTCGCCCTACGGTGCCGGCTTCGTCTACCTTGCCACCGTGGACGTGGACATGGAGTTTACTGACGCAGGCGCCAAGAAGTGTTTCGAGCGACTCTTGAGCTTAACGCTTCCCGAACCAGCTGGTGAGGTGACCGTGCGTACAACGTTGGAGGGTCTCCAAGCGTTCTTTGATTACTCGCATCCTGATCACCCGTACCAGCCACTTCGGCAGCTCTATCCTCTTCAAGCCTGTCTCTTCGACACTGTGGGCTTCGATCCAAGCGTCCCCATCTCAAAGCGTGATCCGATTGAGACCCGTCTCAAGATGATCTGGGCGAACCTTCGGGGTGACGGCGGTAAGCAAGGTGACCTCGGGTTCGCATTGTGGGAGCGTCCCCACTGGCTTCCGTTGGCTGGTATTGAACGAGGTCTCGCTGAAGAAGCTAAAAAGGTTGGCCACGACAAGGAACGCTTGAAGGAACTGAGAGCTGTGTTGAAGAAGCTCTTCAGTGAGCGCGACCGTCGTGCCGATCGTCTTCGTAACAAGTACCGTGAGCAGTACATGGCGTGGAGTCGTGACTCGGTTTCCTCTGGTACTTCTGGCGCGCCGTTCATTCGTCCCGAGTTGCTTTTGAAGCCGTCGAAGCCATGGTACCCCATTGAAAACTTGTCGTTCGCACCTCGGACATCTGACTGGCTTTCCGAAGTTCCGGCTCTCGACGCTCGTCAGCCATGGCGTACTGGATGGATGAATGTGCCGCATCAGCACCCGTACAACACTACGTACTTCCCGTGCCAGCGTAATCCGGAGCTCTTCAATCCTCGTGGTACGCGTTTCGTGAATGTGTACCGAAGCGTGGTCGTTGACCCGTCTCTCGATTCAACCGAACTTATTCCAACCTGGCGTTCGTTGTTTGACTCGCCACCGGGTACTCCACGTCCCGCTCTGGCTGCTGCTCCTGTTGACGCTGGTACCGAGGATTCGCAGGGTCCGGCTTCAGCTCCTGCTGCCGAGGCTCCGGGTCCTGATGAAGAGGAGAAGGAGATTGGTGATTCGACTTCGTTGACACTCTTGGCCACCGCGGCCAGGCACTTGGAATCGATTTGAATCCTCGCTGCACGTTCCACGACGTTCTTCAGCATCTCAGCTAACTGTTGAGGTGTCCCGCGTGACTTAGTTTTCAGTGGTCGCTCTCCGGTCGGCATTCATGTTTTCTTATTCTTAATCCACTTCCACAGCGTAATCATGTTCATGTTGTTCTTCAAATGCATATACAATTTGTTGTTGCAGTAACGTTTTTCGTCTGTTACCACAGGCTGCATCGCCCTGTGGACAGTTCACACGTGATCCAGTCACGCTAGTCTTCGTCCGCCACTTGCGCCATCTGCAGCCGATTCTCGCTCTTCTTGGCTCGCAAATAGTCGTACAGCAGACCTCCACATGACAAGTTGGATGCTGGCTCCCAAGTTGGATCTTCATAGCCTACCCACTTAACTTTGAACTCGCGTACAGCACGTTCCGTGCTCGTCGTTAGTGGTGTTCTGTCGTCGAGGATGGCCTCGACTTCATATTCACCGGCAACTTGGTCTGGTTCCCAGCTGTCCTCAGGCAACAGTTCCTCATCGAAGTCGAGTCTTGCTTCATTAGTCGCGTCTAGTACCAACCGAGTGTCCGGTCGACTGTTGAACTCGTTGACAGCCTTGAGCCTCGCCACATGCACTACTGGGTAGAAGCGATACCCACTTCGGTCAGGCAATTCCAGTTCGTACACAAACTCTTCCACCTTGCGCTTGATCCGAAAAGGTCCATGCCAT
>NW_003303348.1:34368-38787 GCF_000142945.1 Phytophthora infestans T30-4 | reverse complement strand
TCAACGTCGACTGAGCATCCCAACCGTGAACGAGGTAGAACGGCGTTTCCTTCCTCGTAGTGTCTGAGAAGTATTAATAGCAAATACTAGCTTCTCCGCGATTTCGTCCCAATCTTGCTGTAGAGGGTCTTCCGCGTACACCCGTACGGAACCCATCCCTGACTTCACCGAGCGTTCCTGCTGTCCATTAGCCTGTGGCCGATAGCTCAAAGTTGCTCGCGATCTTGACTGCATCATCTCTGCGAACGCTTGGAAAACCTCGCTCATGAAGCGTGGGTCGCGGTCGTGCCTTATCAGTGACGGGGCTCCGAACCGTCGGTACACACATTCCTCGAACACTTGGGCAACACTCAGTGCAGTCGTATCCGACATAGCCTTGGCAATAACGAACCCCGTGAACGAGCACTGAAATAGGAGCAACGCGGTGTTGCCCCTGCGAGATTTCGGTAGTGGGATCACAAAATCCATCGAGACGATCTGGAAAGGTCGTTCGGCTAGTACATTGCCAGGTGAGTATCCACGAAGCTGTGGACGGCTTTTACTCGAGCTGCAATCTGGACATGACTCACATGCTTCTCCACGTCAGCGTACAAGCCGATTCAATAATAATCGGACTTAACGCGATGGAACGTTCTCACCACACCTTGATGTCCTCCTTCCAGCGAGTCGTGACAGTTCTGCAAGACCTCTTGAATCATCGTTGTTGGTACCACAAGCCGCAGCTTGGTCTCCTCTTGCCAACCGTGGTCGTACCGACGATTCAATCCAAGATAGTGAAGCACGCCGTCTTCAGACAATACGAATCGGTCAGCATACTTCCAGGCATCTCGAGCTTCTTTGTAACTCAGCTCTTCTCCTTGGCCCTGAAGCACCTTCTTGATGTTAAACCACTTCTGCTCCTCGTCTTGTGCCACCAGTATCCGTCTGCGTCGTTCCCGCTGTATCGTTACCGGGTCAACATCTTCCGCATCGGGAAATGCCGCTGGTACAGTCTTGTGAGGATGGTCTGGCAAATCTTCGCCGATTGAATCTTCGGTGAACGTCTCTCGTCGCTCTTCATTCTGTTCTTGAGCTTTTGAGACCTCCTCCGAGTGTTCATCTGCAAACCTGACGCGTTTCTTGGCTTTCGTCTGTCGCCGAGTCATCACTGCTTTATTACCATAATCGCACTTTGGTGAGCTGTAATCACCCACGAAATTTTCGAAAGTTTTCCACTTTGAAGACTCGCTGCCTGACAGTACATGTACTTGACGCTCTGCTCCTCGTGACAAAACATCTACCGAGTCTTCATCCGGCTCGTAGATCATTTCCTGGATGCGGTTCAGCGATGCCAATTCCGACTTGCGAGTTTCAGCCAAGATGACCCGACTGACTTTTGATTCCAGCGCTTCAGTGGCTAACGAATCTGCGGCAGCGTTGTATTCTCGTACAACGTGGAGATATTTAACTGATCGAAGCTTGGCCGTGAGTTCCTTGTGAGTATTCGTCAGCGCTAGCAAAGTTTCCTTCCTGCATGCGATCACCCCTAGTAATTGTTGAATCGCGAGCCTTGAGTCACCAACGATGACTAAATCCTCGGCACCGTGCGCAATAGCAGCCTTGACACCGTTTATCATACCTGTATACTCTGCCTCATTCACCGTGGTGGCCGAGAGGTAAGCGTTTGCAGCAATCACTACCTTCCACTCAGGAAGGCTCCACAGCACCCATGAACAACTTCCGTAGCCACCGTACTTCTCTGTCTTCGCTGATCCGTCAAAAGACATGACGAATCCGCTGTAATTACGGGAAAGCCTGGCGTACAGCAACGCGGGGTCCATTCGAATAGTCGGGGAGACCTTGTTTGGAGGTGCCACCGGCGCGAGCGAGACTTCCAGGTCGATGAAGCTCGTGATGCTTGACTGCAGTATCTGCGCGAAGGCAACATCCTTCTCCTTCACGCGCTGCACCTTCAGGTGCCACTGCGATAGCAGCACTGCGAACTGGACCGCGCGTCCGAAGAGAGACTATGACTTATGCACCCACTCTAACGTCGAGAATCGTGTATAGACATGTAGCGTCTTTCCTGCCAGCTGGACGTAACAGATCTTCAACAGCAGAAGTAACGCCAAAACTTCCTTCTCAGCAGGATGGTAGTTCATCTCGGCCTCCTTGAGCACCCGACCGAGGAACCGTACGGGGTGTAACTTGCCTTCATGTTCTTGCATTAGCGTAATGCTCAACGCCCATTCATTCGCAAAGAGCATGACGTGACCTTCTTTCGACCGATCGAAGTGCCTGAGGATGGGTGAATGTGAAACACTCGTCTTCAATTTTTCGAAGAAACGACGTGACACAGAAAAGCCACCTTCAACGGCAAAGTCCTCATCCTTGAGCTTGTACAGCGCCGCACCGTAGACCGCGAAGTCTTGAATGAAGCGGCTGTAGTAATTAACCGCTCCAAGAAACGACTGCATGCCCTTCTTACTCGTTGGAAACGAAAGCTCGGTGATAGCCGCAAGCTTCTTGGGGTCAGCCCTGATACCTTCTGGCGAAATTTTATGCGACAGAAAGTCCACCTTGGGTTGGCAGAAGATGCTCTTGGTGAAGCTAATGCTGATCCGACATTGTGCAAATCTTGCCAGCAATCGGTCCAGCGTCGCCAGGCAGCTGTCGAAATCCTCGCCGCCGAAGCAAATATCATCCACAAACGACCGTCGACCAAATACAGGTACCAGCGATGATTCGTCTGGTTCCCCGTTCGTAAACATGTCAGCGACAGGGCTGTTGACGAGTTGTAGTACAGGGTCGGTCTCTACCGGTGCTTCGCTGTCTGCCGCGAACTTCGCTTGAAACGAACCCTCGGCGCTTGGCCCACGACGTTCCTTGGCCTGTTCTTCAGCTAAACGCATCTTCTCCGAGTATTCAAACCAACCTCCTTTAGGTTGAACGAACCCCCAGAGAGCGTTGTCGATCATACGCTGGTAGATCAGCGGCGCGTTCGTTAACCCGAAGGGCATGCGTAACCACTCGAAATGTCCGAGTGCGCAGACAAACGCCGACACTTTACGTGCTCGCAAGGTCATCATGACCGCCCAGAAGCCGCTTGCTGCATCCAGCGAGCAGAACCATAGGTAGCACTCGAGATCGGTCAACAGGTCGTCGACTAGTGGCATTGCATACTCCATGATCGCGGTGATAGCATTCACCATCTTGTAATCAATGCAGAGCCGGATGTCCAGCCCGTTCTTTTTCATCACAATCACGATCGGCGATGCCCATGGACTGTCTGAAAAGACGATCGGTCCTGCTCGCAACAGAGCGCGCAGCAGCTCGTACAGTTTGCCGAGAAATCGTAGCGGCACGCGCCGGGCACGCTGTTTAATTGGGCGTGCCCCTGCGTGTCGATATCGCATACCGCGCCGTAGGCTGGCGGCGGCAGTGCGTTACCACTTGCAATCAGGATCTGCTCGTGGTTCTTCAGCGTCGCGACCAGACGTTCTCAGCGATCAGTCGACAACTGAGGATCAGCAACATTAGACGCAGTGTTATCAATTGTCGTGTTGACCTCTTCGGTCAGATCCGGCAGGAATGCCAGCTCCTTCGCGTAGTCCTCCAAGCCAATGTTGTTAACCGGGTGTTCGTAGAAGTCATTTCTCGTACCCTCCGTTGCTTCATTTCCTTCGGTCGCTAACACTCGAGCAACCGAGATGTACGTTCCGTCCAACGTCGCTACGGACTCTTCCCTTGACTCAACATCGGCATCCGCTTTGATTTCAACAGTCGGTACTTGGTCCATCTCCTTCCCATCCTGGTTTCCCATCTCTGGGCCATCTGCCGAGTCGTCGTTCGCAATATTGAATGCGTGGGCCGCCGACATATTGGGTTGTTGACTTTTGTTCAGCTCCTCGTTCTACCGCTGTCTTGACATTTCGGAGTTCGCACCAATCTTGCAATGAATACTTGGTGCCGTACGCAACACCTCATGCGCGATGCCTGCATCCTCTGGATCAACCACCGATGTCTCGTTCGCAGATTTGGTGACACACATGGCCGGGACAGCTTCGTCAAAACGGGTGACTCCATTTAATCCAGTGCTGTTGCTTGTCGCTTCCGTGGTCACCCCTGACTGGACACTAACACTCGTTGGCGTATGTACCACGTTTACCGGCCTCAGTAGTTCGTGTGTACGCACTACCGAGGCTTCGTTCGCGTTATTGCTTCCGCCATGGGTTGTCGTGTACGTGTCCAAAGGTTCTGCGGAAGGCTGACCGTCGGCCGAATCCCCGGCTGTCACCCCAGACGCCAGACAGGCTTCCACTCGTTCACGTTCTTCCAGGATCAGTGCCCAGCGCTCTGCACACGTCAGACGATCACTAGAATCCACTAGCGAGTCATCTAGAGGTCGTGCTAGCACCCCACTGGAGTCTGGGTAGTGAA
>NW_003303348.1:29638-33095 GCF_000142945.1 Phytophthora infestans T30-4 | reverse complement strand
ATGCCACCGCACACCGCGCATGCCGGTGAGAGGTGTGGGCGTCGGTTGTCGCGGTTGAAGTCACGTCGTTTCGCGTTGGTCCTGATTGAACCCACGGTCACCACCTCGGCGATCTTGATTGAAGCCATTCTCGCGATCAGGCATGTTTCCACGCGGTTGACGGTTGTCTGAACGTGCGTAGGTGCGTGCGGCAGCTGCACGGCGCTCGTTTTCGTTAGCAGCGGCGAGGTATCGGTCGTTTTCATCCAATGAGAAATCACCATCCGTATTATCGGGCTGAAAGTCGTTGTACTCATCTTGGACATTGTCGTTAGCGTTCGGATCTTCGTTTGAATACTCGTTGCCTCCTTGAGCAGCTTCACGACCTTCTAATTCAGCTAGTAGGTCGTCCACCGTAGCTTCAATGAGTGTCACTCTTGGTTTGTTGCGGTTGTCATCGCGGCGACGGTCATCACGCCGGTTGTTGCGGGCGTACCCATCGTCGCGTCGGGTATCACGACTCTTAGAGTATCGGTACTCACTGTCACGCTTGGCCATTCTCTCCTTGCCCTTGAGAACATCTTCGATGATCTCTTCGAGCTCGTGAATGTCGGCGACTCGAGCGTGGTAGAGACTCTCCGCTAGCTTGTCATCGTCGCATGTTGCCAGGAACTGCTGTACGTGTTCTTTCGCGTCGCGACCACTCTTCTCAAAGTGTAGACGGGCGGTCCGAGCGTAGCCGTTCAGCCTGTTTATGTAGTCGCACAGATGTTCATTTCGTTCCCGCTTGGCGGAGTAGTAACGCGACAGTGCCGTCTGCGTGAACTGCGAGCAGTAGTAGCGGATGAACGCATCGCTCAGCAGCTTCCACTTGCGCTTCGTCTTCTTCGGAAGTTGACGGAACCAATGAATGGCTCCGTCCCCGGAGACTTAGCTCAAATGGAATGCACCATTTATCGGCATCTGTGTGGGTTCCAGTCATTTCATAGACGATCCACGAAGCCACTGCATACAGTTCTCGCTCTTGTTGCGAGAGCCTGAGAACGGCGTGATGCGATCCAAAGGTCGGTGCGATGTCATTTCAATCCCTCGGTGTCGGGTGCACGTCGTTCAGCGTCGCCAGATCATTCATCTGACGCATCAACTCGACTTGAGGGTCTTCCTCGTCGAATGTACGCACCAAAATGTCATCGTCACTGGACGAACCATCGCTGTCGACTTGACGACGTCCGGCACCACCTTTGGGAGCTCGCGCACCGCCTCGGCGACCGAACGAACCCTCGTTACTTGCGTAAATACGTTGCATACGGCTCTCCGAACGTGGCGTAACCATGTGCGAGTCTTGAAAGTACGGTGAAGCTTCGGTATTGCCAAAGGCACCACGCTCAGCTCCACGCTTGGTCGGAGGAGTACGAACGATTCGTTGGGGCGTCGGCGGCAGTGGAATCTTAGACGGATCTTCATCTTGAATCATCGGTCGACTCACAGGCTGCTTTCCAGCGTTAATGCCAACAGCGCCAAACGCCTTCCGAAGCTTCTTCTTCCATTTCTGAAGAGCAGCTCCGGCTTCATGTGGACTCCAATCTTGGAGCGACATCGTCGATAGGTATCTCTCGTTCTCGAACCCCAGCGACAACAGCAGCGAAACTGAATCCTCGGCAGCTTGGCTAGTCAAAACCGAGCTGACTGGGTATTGAAGTTCCTGCGCAAGCGCAGCCCAGTCGGCTTTTTTCTTGGGGATGGGCTTGAACAGCTGCATCCACTCATCATTCTGCATCAGCGCTTGTACGCGGTCGAAAACGCGCTTGGCGGCTGGTGTATCACCCGTTGATAGGTGGGCGAGGTGCCTTCAGCAGTGCTGAATGCTTTGCACTCGCCACCGAAGGTTTAAAACCCTCGGTCCCATCGTCATAATCTTCATAGGCGGGTTCCGGTCCCGCAATATCATCGAGCTCGTCGGCGAGGCTCCTCGAAAGGGACCTGGTCGCCCCGCTCAGCCCCGATGATAGCGTGGCCGTCTCCGGGGTCGCTGCGCCTAGCTCTGGAGCCGGCGTCTTGTCTTCGTAATCTTCATAATCGTGGGCGTCAGGACCGATGTCCGCTTCATCGTCGAAGCTCACTGAAAGCTCAAAGCGCTCAGCCGGGCTTGAACCCTCGTTGCGAGCCCCGCCAGACTTGGCAGGCGTAACTGGTACCGTCGGTTGTCCTTTCGCCATGTTTCTTGTCTTTTTCTTGTTCTTCTTCTCTTGGTAGCTCGTAAACTGGAAGGCCATACAAACAGTTCACAATGGTCACAATCTGTTCCCGGGTCGCGGCACCAGTTGTGGTGTTGGAATTCCCACGTGAACTCTAGCTACAAATGTAGTTAGGATGTTCCCACAACAATACGTCTACTAGGATAGTAAACGATCGTTCGGGCGGACCTGAAGACCCCAGTTCTGCCCTTGCACCGGGACAAACTGGACCTTGTAAACTACTTATATAGGCCAACCAGTAAAATATGAACACGCTACTAGCACGAGCAAAGCTAGCAAGTGTTTTGAATCCTCGTGGTCCCAACAGCGGAAGGGTACCAGGCACGGGTAAGCCTTTTACGAGATCACCGTGTGTTCAACACTCGGCTGGAAGAAATAAAGGGGAGGCAATTAAAGCACTCCCAGTCGTGCAAATAGGCAACAATAAGCCGTCACGTAAAACCTCCCGATAATAATCGGCCAATACACAAAGTCTCTTGGCCTTGCCGGATGAACCCTCGCTACAGAGCTTCGAGTTCACCGACAGGCATAACACACTCAAACAAGCTTGACCTGACGCTTACCTTGAAGCCGGACGTCGCTCTGTGTGCTTGAGTGGAAATTCTGTTCTGTATTTAAGCTTACCCTTTCGGGTCTATTCCTAATAAGAAGTCCTAATCAAGTATACAAATATCAAGTGAACAATGATCCGTTATGGATCTTCTTGCATGCCAAGCGTCGTCTGCACTGTCGCATGAGCATCTTTAACGGTCCGCGCCCTGTCCCAGACGGTGAACGTGTCTTCCAAAGGTCGCTGAGTATTCCGCGAACTCATCCCAACCGCCACTGAGGGTTCGTACCGTAGATG
Source organism: Phytophthora infestans T30-4 (assembly GCF_000142945.1). Lineage (NCBI taxonomy): Eukaryota > Oomycota > Peronosporomycetes > Peronosporales > Peronosporaceae > Phytophthora > Phytophthora infestans. Next base: position 30,014 of record NW_003303348.1, on the reverse strand, counting down.
GTCCGCTGAATGCGAATCCGGCCAGTCCATTATTAATAATAAGGACAGCCTGGATTCAGTGACATAGGGCCGTATCCGATACTTGCTGAAAACTCGGAGGTGACGCCGTCGAGTCCCTTGCACCTTGGCGTCTCCGTACATCCTGACCGAGGGTTCGTCGCTTGAACATCTTGGGCGGTGTCACGTCTTTTGTCGACGAGTGATAATCCGCAACTACGGAGAAATCACTACCACCACATATATCATGAAAGAGTGGCGCCGAGGATTGACTCCTCTCAAAGTTTGCAGGTAGTGGTCCCATCTTGAAGTTTGCCCATATTAGCACACGCTTATTGAAACGGCAGGAGACCCCGCCGAGTCAACCCGGAATCTCCAA
>NW_003303348.1:0-3954 GCF_000142945.1 Phytophthora infestans T30-4 | reverse complement strand
TACCCCGGATCCCATACTTCTGAGTTCGTATCCAAGGAGGGAGGATCCCGCCTGGAGGGACCTGGATCCAGGGTATAGGGATGAGGGATACAGTGGATCTCGAACTTTCGTGGGACAACGGAGATCACAGACGGTTGCGAGATGATGTTGGATGATTGGAGAGCTCGGATCCACGGCGAGTGTACCATTACAGTGAGGTGGATCCAAGCGACCTGGATCCGGATGAGTGTACCCATAATAGGGTGACCATGATGATTACGTCATATATCCGGTGGATCTGAAGATAACACAGCTGGGATGATGGGTCAAGGGAAGAAGGGACATGCAGCCGAGCCTGGTAAGGGATTTAGCAGATGAAAGACATAGAAGGTAGAAACCCAGGCAGGTATAGGCTTAAATATCAATACAGTCCTCAATTTGCACAGTATCACGCAAGTGCCTTCCTGCCCTCAAGAACCGGAACTACATTGGCCGTACGAGCTCCGAGAAGGTTGGGAATTGCGAATCTAGTGTTGGTAGTGATAACTGGATAATACATTGGCCAGATCCTACAACCTAGTGAGCTTTTCCTTTACTCGTGCAGATCCGACAGGTTAACCGAATTTACTACTTGGTCGGTTACACCCTAGGGGCTCTCAACTCTCAAGATCCCGTCACAGGAGGCGGCAAGTACGACTTAAAGGACAACACAAAGGCAAGGGAACACACCCGCAAGGCAACCCCACGGCCAGATCCACGATCTAGGCCCCGGATCCATAAGCTCGAATATTCGCTTAGGATACGGAACCATCCACGGACGCAGTGAAGATTTTCCACTGCTGCTCCACCCCATCCCCACGTCTCGCCAAGACACTCAAGCTTCACCACTTGAACTCTTCGGAAGTTACCGAGAGAGCAGATCCCGCCCTACCGACGGGTACACAAGGTGAGGAAAGTTCAGCAGAACACAGATCATCTGGGGACCCCCTCCGTTAGTCGGTGTCTGGGCGCAGTTGGTAAGTTGGATCTGGCAATCTCGCAGATTTTGCTGATCCCGCTACACCACAATGGTGCGCGTGCCCGGATCTTTTGGTGACTCGGGATTTCACCGTGAGTCCCAAGAAGATGCTCAAGTGAAGATTGAGCCAGGGGAAGAGGCGTCGTCGGAGGTCGGATCGACGAAGACGCTGCTGAATGAAACAAGATCCGCGGATCGATGGAGTTTTGGGAGGAACTCTGTCGACGGAAGAGAGGTGGATCCGGATCCGGATCTAGAAGAGAAACCTCTCTATCCTCCCCAGGTCCCCTCGGGGACCCCTGCGGATCTTGACGCAAGTCAAGATCCGCTAACAAAACAAGGGAAAGTGAAGGCGAAACGGTATGCATTTGCAGATGCACCGGTTAAGCCAACACCGTACCTAAACCCAAGCCCGCTAGTCGAAGAAACAAGAAAGAAAACGAAAACGAGTAAGACTACGCGGAAGAAGATGCAAGCTCCAGAGTCGGAAGAAGACCAAGCTGGATCCAGGTCAAGCTGGTCCGACAAGGATCTCGAGTTTGTGTATCGCCACCAAGCTCTACGCGATTTCCTGCATCAAGATCCTGTCATGCAGATCCTGAATCCACGACAGATCGAAGATCCAAGGGAACCGGTGGGAGCACCAACGAAAACGGCGAACAAGTTGGTGGCAGTCATAGATCTATTACGTCTGCTTACGGAGTCAGGCATCGTAGCTGGTGTGTTCGATGCAGAGGATATCTTCGAGCTAGACCTGGATCTCATAGTATCCGCGACGCGGGACCTCTTTGCCAGAGTTAAGTCCATCACCGGAGAAAGGTCGCGCACTATGGATCCAGTGTCGTCGCCGAGGATCAGCCAAGCTGCGTCCTCAAACTACGAATCCGCCGCTGAGGATGAGTCAGACACGTCGTCCGAACCACGACGCATGACTTTAGGACCCTCCGGGGCATCCATGCTGGAAGCGCGGGCGAGGATCCGAGGACAGGAAGTCCCTGTGAACGTGAAAGCTCGGGATCCAGTACGCCCTACGCGTGATCTGACACAATCCAGCCAGGATCCGGCAAGAAGCCAGTGGGATTATCGTCAGATCAGGCTCGAGGTAATCGCCTCACGGATCCAGTCCCGCCAGTGACCAGACGGCCACAGGCTCTCCCGACACTTCCTCGGGCACCCTGCAGCGGCACTTTGAAGCTGCGATGAATCGCTTCCTGGCCGAACAGGGTATGAGAGCGCCCGTGCTACAAGTGCAAGTGCTCCACGAACATGGAGCACGGGACGTGGAGATGGAGTCAGTAGAGGGGGACAACTCCCATGATGAGTTCGACCCAGACGATCTGGATGGCCCATCCACTTCGGCAGCCGTGGTAGCAGCGGCCACAGCCGGGGCAGGTGGATCGTCCATGATCCAGAGGGTACGGATCTCAGCTATATCGGACTTGAAGGAGTTCACGGGCAAGGATCAAGATGAGGACCGAGCGAGAACATGGATCAGCAAAGTCAAGTCGGCCCTCATGAGAGATCAAGCGTCGGATGCTGAGAAGTGTCTGACCTTTGCGGATCTGCTAGCGGGGCCAGCCAGGAAACTGGTATCGGCAGCTGGGCAGATCAACCAGGAACAAGTGGCCAGATTTGCTGCGCAGTTTCCAGACCCAGTACTGTGGATTAGGAGTGTCGGTGGCACGACAATACTACCATGCTCGCCGCAGATCGGATGAATCCCCGTTGGAATACCTACATCGACTAAATGTGGCCGGTCTACGGGCCAAGTTGAAGATCAAGGATGGGGGATCCAAGGTACTGCGGGAACACGTGGATCATTTCATCGAGACGTTGGGAGATGTGGATCTGGCCGACAGGCTGACCCTGCTACGACTTCCCGACGCAGACGAGCTTGAAGAAGTACTGCGGGCGGTGGATCGCGCGAAACACCGCCAGAAGAAGGCGGCGGTCGGGTCCGGCAAGTATCGCCAAAAGGCTCCGACGCCTACGGCCCCAGCTCGACGTGTCCACTAAGTCACGGCGCCCGACTCAGGAACCGAATCAGGATCCGACGGTTCGGACTCCGACCCTGAAGATTACCGTCGGGTCTGTCTCACTACGTCCAACGATCGAACGGCGAAGACAGGAGACAACTCTCGACCGGGGGATACCGTACCCGGGGACCGTGGGATGTACAGATCCCGAGATCTCATGGACGGGACAGCACAAGTCAGGTGTTCGCAGTACGGATCCCGGAAGCACACTGAATCTGGATGCTGGAAACATCTGGTCTGTGAGAAGTGTGGCAAGAAAGGTCATCCCGGGGATCATGGCTTCTACGTGTGTCGCGGGTGTGGCGAGATTCACGACGTCGGCAAGTGCCCGATGGAAGAATTCTACAACCCGATCCGCCAATGGTTTGATCCAGCCAAGCACCGAGGGATGTTGCCAGAAGTGGCCGAGAAGATGTTAAACTAGGTGTGGTGTAGTGATTTCTCCGTAGTTGCGGATTATCATCCGTCGACAAAGACGTGACACCGCCCAAGTTGTTCAAGCGACGAACCCTCGGTCAGGTGATGTACGGAGACGCCAAGGTGCAAGGGACTCGACGGCGTCACCTCCGAACATTCAACGAGCATTGGATACGGGCATATATCACTGAATCCAGGCTGTCCTTATTATTAATAATGGACTGGCCGGATTCGCATTCAGCGGACCATCTACGGTACGAACCCTCAGTGGCGGTTGGGATGAGTTCGCGGAAGACTCAGCGACCCTTGCAAGGCACGTTCACCGTCTGGGACAGGGCGCGGACCGTTAAAGATGCTCATGCGACGGTGCAGACGACGCTTGGCATGCAAGAAGATCCATAACGGATCATTGTTCACTTGATATGTGTATACTTGATTAGGACTTCTTATTAGGAATAGACCCGAAAGGGTAAGCTTAAATACAGAGCAGAATTTCACTCAAGC
>NW_003303347.1:42367-48836 GCF_000142945.1 Phytophthora infestans T30-4 | reverse complement strand
GGGATGAAGCTGTTTGAATTAATGCTGGGTTTTGACGCTGCATCTTTCTTAGAATGCTGAATGCCTCCCTAGGCTTTTGAGGACCTTCTGATTGGCTAGTATGGTTGCCTCCGCGGCTGCGATGAGCGACAGTATTGGTTTGTTTCAGAAGACATCGCGGCGACGGTCTTCTACAGAGAATGTTGCGGGCGTATCCATCGTCGCGCATCACGACTCTTGGAGTATCGGTACTCACTGTCACGCTTGGCCATCCTCTCCTTGCCCTTGAGAACATCTTCGATGATCTCTTCGAGCTCGTGAATGTCGGCGACTCGAGCGTGGTAAAGACTCTCCGCCAGCTTGTCATCATCGCATGTTGCCAGGAACTGCTGTACGTGTTCTTTCGCGTCACGACCACTCTTCTCAAAAATGTAGACGGGCGGTCCGAGCGTAGCCATTCAGCCTGTTTATGTAGTCGCACAGATGTTCATTACGTTCTCGCTTTGCGGAGTAGTAACGCGACAGTGCCGTCTGAGTGAACTGCGAGCAGTAGTAGTGGATGAACGCATCGCTCACCAGCTTCCACTTGCGCTTCGTCTTCTTCGGAAGTTGACGGAAACCAATGAATGGCTCCGTCTCGGAGACTTAGCTCAAATGGAATGCACCATTTATCGGCATCTGTGTGGGTTCCAGTCATTTCATAGACGAACCCACGGAGCCACTGCATACAGTTCTCGCTTTTGTTGCGAGAGCCTGAGAACGACGTGGTGCGATCCAATGGTCGGTGCGACGCCATTTTAATCCTCGGTGTCGGGTCCACGTCGTTCAGCGTCGCCAGCTCATTCATCTGACGCATCAACTCGACTTGAGGATCGCAAGGGACACACCCGCAAGGCAATTCTACGGCCAGATCCACGATCTAGGCCCCGGATCCATAAGCTCGAATATTCGCTTAGGATTCGGAACCATCCACGGACGCAGAGTGAAGATTTTCCACTGCTGCTCCACCCCATCCCCACGTCTCGCCAAGACACTCAAGCTTCACCACTTGAACTCTTCGGAAGTTACCGAGAGAGCAGATCCCGCCCTGCCGACGGGTACACAAGGTGAGGAAAGTTCAGCAGAACACGGATCATCGGGGGGCCCCTCCGTTAGTCGGTGTCTGGGCGCAGTTGGTAAGTTGGATCTGGCAATCCCGCAGCTTTTGCTGATCCCGCTACACCACATCGCCACAACCCCGACACACGTCCTTCTTGCCACATTTCTCACAAACCAGATGTTACCAACATCTAGCTTCTGTGTGCTTCCGCGATCCACACTGCGAGAACCTGAAATGTCCTGTCCCGTCAATGAGGTCTCGGGATCTGTACATCTCACGATCCCCGGGTTAGGAGTCAACAGTGTGGGTGTTGTCTTCAGTCTTTGCCGTACGATCGTTGGGAGCGGTTAGACAGACTCTGCGGTAATCCTCTGGATCGGAGTCCGAGCCATCAGATTCAGATTCGGTTCCTGAGTCGGGCGCCATGACTTGATGGACACGTCGAGCCGGGGCTGTGGATGTCGGAGCCTTTTAACGATACCTGCCAGATCTGACAGCCGCCTTCTTCTGGCGGTGTTTCGCTCGATCCACTGCCCGTAGCACTTCTTCGCGCTCATCAGCGTCTGAAAGTCGCAACAGTGTCAACCGGTCGGCCAGATCGACATCTCCCAAGGTTTGATCCCCGTGATCCCGTAGTACATTGGATCCCCCGTTCTTCATCTTCAACTTGGCCCGTAGACCGGCCACATCGAGCCAATGAAGATACTCTAGCCGAAACTCGTCCGATCGGCGGTGAGCATGGTAGTATTGTCGCGCTACCGACACCCCCAATCCACAGTTCTGCGTTTGGAAACTGCGTAACAAATCCGGTCACTTGTTCCTAGTGGATCTGCCCAGCTGCCGATACCAGTTTCTGGCTGGCCCTGCCAGCAAGTCCGCAAATGTCAGACACTTTTCGTCATCCGACGCTTGATCTGTCATGAGGGCTGACTTGACTTTGCTGATTCATGTACGCGCTCGGTCTTCGTCTTGATCCTTGTCCGTGAACTCCTTCAGATCCGATTTGGCTGAGATCGCGTACCCTCTGGATGATAGACGAATCCATCAGTCCCGGCTGCAGCTGTTGCTACCGCCGCTGGCGAGGGGAATATGACATCCAGATCATCCGGGTCGAACTCATCATGGGAGTTGTCTCCCTCTACCGACTCCATTTCGACGTTTCGTACTCCATGGTTTGAACTATTGTGTTTGTGGCCTGGGCACCCTTATATCTTGTTCGACCAGGAAACGACTCATCGCAGCTTCGAAGTGTCATTGCAAAGTACCTGATGAGGTGTCGGAGGACACTGCAGCCGTAGTCTGGTCTACTGGCGGAAAAGGATTCGTGAGACGATTAGCTTGAACCCGATCCGACGACAATTCCACTGGCTTCTTGCTGGATCTGGCTCGATCCTGGCTCGATGGTATCAGGCCTGGGTATGACGCCCTGGATACCGAGTCTTCACACTTAAAGGCGCATCCTGTCCCCGGATTCGTGCCCGCGCTTCCAGCATGGACGCCCCGGAGGGACCTAAGGTCATGCGTCGCGGCTCGGAAGACGTGTCTGACCCATCCTCAGCCGCGGATTCGTAGTTAGAGGATGCAGCTTGGCTAATCCTCGGCGACGACACTGGATCCATGGTGTGCGACTTTTCTCCGGCGATGGACTTGACGCTGACGAAGAGGTCCCGCGTCGCTGATACTATGAGATCCAGGTCTAGCTCGAAGATATCCTCTGCGTCGAACACACCAGCTACGATGCCTGACTCCGTAAGCAAACGTAATAGATCTTTGACTGCCACCAACTTGTTCGCCGTTTTCGTTGGTGCTCTCACCGGTTCCCTTGGATCTTCGATCTGTCGTGGATTTAGGATCTGCATGACAGGATCTTGATGCAGGAAGTCGCGTAAAGCTTGGTGGCGATACACAAACTCGAGATCCTTGTCGGACCAGCTTGACCTGGATCCAGCTTGGTCTTCTTCCGACTCTGGAGCTTGCATCTTCTTCCGCGTAGTCTTACTCGTTTTCGTCTTCCTTCTCGTTTCTTCGACTAGCGGGGTTGGGTTTAGGTACGGTGTTGGCTTAACCGGTGAATCTGCAAATGCATACCGTTTCGCCTTCACTTTCCCTTGTTTTGTTAGCGGATCTTGACTTGCGTCTAGATCCGCAGGGGTCCCCGAGGGGCCCTGGGGAGGATAGAGAGGTTTCTCTTCTAGATCCGGATCCGGATCCACCTCTCTTCCGTCGACAGAGTTCCTCCCAAAACTCCATCGATCCGCGGATCTTGTTTCATTCATCAGCGTCTTCGTCGATCCGACCTCCGACGACGCCTCTTCCCCTGGCTCAATCTTCACTTGAGCATCTTCTTGGGACTCACGGTGAAATCCCGAGTCACCCCCAAAAGCTCCGGGCACGCGCACCATTGTGGTGTAGCGGGATCAGCAAAATCTGCGAGATTGCCAGATCCAACTTACCAACTGCGCCCAGACACCGACTAACGGAGGGGGTCCCCCGATGATCCGTGTTCTGCTGAACTTTCATCACCTTGTGTACCCGTCGGTAGGGCGGGATCTTGCTCTCTCGGTAACTTCCGAAGAGCTCAAGTGGTGAAGCTTGAGTGTCTTGGCGAGACGTGGGGATGGGGTGGAGCAGCAGTGGAAAATCTTCACTCTGCGTCCGTGGATGGTTCCGTATCCTAAGCGAATATTCGAGCTTATGGATCCGGGGCCTAGATCGTGGATCTGGCCGTAGGGTTGCCTTGAGGGTGTGTGTCCTTGCCTTTGTAGTTCCTTTGCGTCGTACTTGCCGCCTCCTGTGACGGGATCTTGAAAGTTGAGAGCCTCTAGGGTGTAACCGACCAAGTAGTAAATTCGGTTAACCTGTCGGATCTGCACAAGTAAAGGAAAAGCTCACTAGGCTGTATGATCGGGCCAATGTATTATCCAGTTATCACTCCCAACACTAGATTCGCAATGCCAACCTTCTCCGAGCTCGTACGGCCAATGTAGTTCCGGTTCTTGAGGGCAGGAAGGCACTTGCGTGTTACCGTGCAAATAGAAGTCTGTATTGATATTTAAGCCTATTTCTGCCTGAATTTCTACCTTCTATGTCTTTTACTTGCTAAATCCCTTACCAGGCTCGGCTGCATGTCCCTTCTTCCCTTGACCCATCATCCCAGCTTTATTATCTTCAGATCCACCGGATTCATGGCGTAATCATTATAGTCACCCTATTATGGGTACACTCATCCGGATCCAGGTCGCTTGGATCCACCTCACTGTAATGGTACACTCGCCGTGGATCCGAACTCTCCAATCATCCAACATCCTCTTGCAACCGTCTGTGATCTCCATTGTCCCACGAAAGTTCCAGATTCACTGCATCCCTCATCCCTGTACCCTGGATCCCGGTCCTTCTATGCGGGATCCTCCCTCCTTGGATCCGAACTCGGAAGTATGGGATCCGGGGTACCTCGTGGTGGATCTTGACTTCTCGTTAGCCGCGGCTACTAGATCCACCTTCGGATGGCACCTACCACCATTCCTTCATAGGATCCACACTCGATCCACTGGTACATAGTGTATCCCATATCCACCTAAGTGAATCCAGGTAAGGGTGGATCCAAGATAAGTCTTGGTGGATCTTGCCTTCCCGTACATCGCTCATACCAGATCCATCGTCATTCCATACGGGGTGCCGCTCGTCATGGCTAATCCACCACAGGCAACTTGCACCCGTGCCAAACAACCCAAATTCTCTCTAATCACTTGAAATTGTCACTGATTCGGGATAGTGACCCCGCGTCAAGTCTTTTCTCTTATTTCTGAGAAAACACTTCACCACAATCGCCTCCTGTACGTTGTCGGCGCTGCACAACAGCGTTCACGACGTGCACTACCAGCATCCACAACCGCCTTCTCCGCTTCGTGACACATGTCTCCCGCCAAGCGTACTGGCAAATCGCCGGACAAGGCCCCATCCACCACCCCTCCGGTCAGTCCGTCTTCAATGTCGCCCACCGATCTGCGGGTTCTAGCCCAGGCTCTTTCCGATCAGGTGCAAACCTTGACGGCGGAGCTCCAGACGGCTCAAAATGCCCAAGATCAAGCTGCGTCTCTGCACACTACCCAACTTCAGACCTTGCGGGCCCAAGTCCATGACCAGGCTATGGAGATCCAGGGGTGGGAGCACCGTGCGGCCTCTCGGTCGCAGGACCTGCGACTCTTGTTCGCTGATCAGGCGGTCGAGATCCGCGACCTGACCGGACGGCTGGATCGCGCCTCCCGTCAGTGAGATGTCATGCGAGATGACAACGACCATCTCCTTAGGGAGATGGCGCTCGCCGGATCTGAGATCCACCAGCTCCAATCCCGGATCCACGACCTCGAGCGGGATCTGGAGGATTCTCAGACTGCTGGGGCAGCCGCGGATGCGAGCTTGGACCGGCTCCGTGACGAGTTGCGTCTGACCCAAGAGGAGGTGGTGACCAACGACTATGTGGGATCCACCCATGGCGGATCCGCCTTAGGGTCGGCGCGTGGAGGGTCCCCCGCGCCACATCCACCTCCCTCATCGCCGGATGTAGCCCTGGCTCAACTCTCTGAGGAGTTGCAAGACACCAAGGAGTCGCTCGAGAAAGCGTCTGCCGGACGAGATTACGCGCTCGAAGAATTCGTGCGTGCGACTCAATTGCGCGACGAGATCCAAGCGAAACTGGCGGACAGCGAACTCCAGCGGGACAAGGCGGCTACCGAGTGGGCGGATGCCAAGCGTGCACAAACAGAGCTGGAATCCAAGCTTCGCCGCACGAGTACGTGGATCCTCTTTTAGTCCTTGCAAGTAACCCCATATTCACTCGTTATTGTCAATCCAGGTGACAAATTGAAAGAAGCCGATGCGACCGCCGCGAAACTCCGGGATCAACTCGCTGCAGCCCAAACTCAGCAGCAACAGCTGGTCCTGGAGCGCGATCGTGGCTTATCGGAGCGGGATTTGGCTCGTCGACGACTGGCGCTGGTGACAGCTGCCGTGTCGGATCCCCTTCCTCCCTTGTCGGGACCTTCTCGTGCTGCCAGCGTCTCTGCTCCTCTCCCGTCTGTAAGTGGGGGCAGATTCATCAGTTGCGAAACGTCCGCGTAGTGCGTCTCCCGCTCCTAGCACCGGATCCCCCCGTCCCCATAAGCATGCTCGAGCTTCCCCGAAAGCCAAACCCAAAACGACTCCGGTCTCTAAAACGGCTTCGCAAGCGGGATCCACCTCTGCGTCCAAGGCGGGATCCACATCCGCGTCCAAGACTTCCGCTTCCCCCTCGAAGTCGGGTGCAGGATCCAAGTCTGGATCCACCGCTAGATCCAAATCTACCTCGGTGTCCAAGACTGGATCTGCAACTACGTCCAAGTCTGGATCTGGACC
>NW_003303347.1:37188-42168 GCF_000142945.1 Phytophthora infestans T30-4 | reverse complement strand
GTGCATCTCGGTGCCATCGAGCACCACCTGGAACTTTCCGTTCTTGTTGATCTGCGGTACTGAAAGCAGATTCTTGCTCCTGTTAGGCACATAGAGCGCGTTCTTGATCTCGATCTCGCGCTCGGCGGCGTTGGGCAGGACCACTCTTTCCACGATGGTCCCCACACCCTTGATAGCCGCCTTGTTCCCGTCGGCCACCGAAAGTTCGCCTTCATTGCGCTCGATGAGATTGGCGAACTTGGCCTTGTCGTTACAGATGTGGTGTGTGGCACCACTGTCGACCGCCCACATTCCAGACACGTTCTTGTTCGTCGAAACGCCACATTCCAGAGAAAGCGCGAACGCTACTCGATCGTAGTCGTAGTCGTCGTCGCCGTCGTTTCGCCACTGGATGTTGTTAGCTCCGCGTCCACGGCCGTTGCCGCCGCGTCGAGCACCTCGACCCTCATCCTTCAGCTTGGTCCAGCACTTGCCAATCATGTACCCCAATTTCCCGCAGTACGTGCATTGGCGAGACTCTCGGTCGGTGTTGAACGCCTTAGCCGCGTTTTCAGTCTTCACCGTCGCCGTCTTCTCACCTTGTCGCTTGATGTGCTCGTTTGTGAGCACTTTCACAACGTCTTGCGCCCGCAGCTCTGCGTTGCTCATCTCCAGATTGAGCACGACGTTCTCGTAGCTCTTGGGGAGACTTCGCAGTAAGCAGATCGCCACGTCCTCGTCCTCCATCTTGGCGCCGATGCTGCTGAGCTTGGCGCTGATGTTGAGGACCTCGTTGCAATGATGCAAGACATTGCCGCCTTCCGACGTCTCCATGCTGAAGAGTTGGCGCTTCAGGTAGATGCGGCCAGCCTTCTGCGACCCAGCATACAGCGTCTTCAAGCGCGTCCACGCGCCCCACGCTTTCTCGCAGTCATCAACCACGTGATGGTAGTCCGCGTTCATGTGGAGCAAGATCAGTCCGAACGCAATGTCGCTCGCCTTGACGTAGTCTTCCTTGGTCCGGATGTCCGTGAAGCTCGGCGTCTTTCCCGGTTCACTCCGTGCCATACCGACTTGGTCAGAAACACGCCACGCATGTAGCGGCTCCACGTCGCGTAGTTGTCACCGTTAAACTTGTCGATGGTGACCTTGGTCGAGGCGTCATGGGCAGAGGACATGGTGCTTGAGCTCATAACCTGTTAGCGGTGTAGAGATGTTGGAACGAAGCTTGGGGCTGAACGGAGTGACTTCTGCACTTGGTGCGGAGACCGGAGTGAAGGCACTTGAGCGGAAGAAGGAAGATTCGAAAGTGATTGATTTATCGGGGCTTACACTGTCCTCCCTACCTAGGTCATCCAATCATTCTACTCATCCAATCATTCTGTACTCGTCCAGCCATTCTACTCGTCCAATCATGGGTGGCATAAACAACGTACCATAATCACAGCGGGATCGTATTGGACCGGTTCAGGTTGACCGGTTAATGGGTACAACTGGTACACAGTACCAAGACCAGTAACCCTCAATAACGTAGATGCAGTGATCGGCTTCACACTTCTTGAACCCCAGTTCCAGCATGAACTTGTCAATGGTCTGGTTCCACATTCGTGGCGACTGCTTAGGACCGTGAGTGAGCGCTTGAGATGGCTGACATGGTCAGAATGCTCTTTATCCGTGTAACCGTCCAGTTGCACCATGTTGATATCTTCGTCAAGCAGCCCGTTCAGGAACGCTGTCTTGACATCCATCTGGTGCACCGTCAGATTGTACTTGGCCGCCAGACTGAGCAGGATCCTGATCGACGTGAACTTGGCGACTGGCGCGAAGGTTTCTTCGAAGTCGATGCCGTACTTCTGCGAAAATCCTTTGGCCACGAGTCGTGCCTTGAACCGCTCGATCTCTCCCACTTATCTCTCCTTGATGCGAAACACCCAACGACAACCGATTTCCTTTCGACCTTGGGGCAATGGCACCAACGACCATGTCTTGTTCTTGCGAAGAGAGTCGACTTCTGAGTCGCAAGCCTCCTTCCACTTGACCGCGTTGCTGGATTCCATCGCCGACTTGAACGTAGTCGGCATTTCTCCCACGGAATCCACAACGTAGGCCGCTTCGAAATCTTCTTCTCGACCACTTGCGACCGCTGACATCTCTTCCAGCGTCTGCAGCCGACTCTGTCGCTTGCTTCGCGGGATCTCTACCGCTTCCTCCAACGACTGCGTTCGCTGGTGTCGTTTGCGGCCGGGCTCAAACTTTTGACGCGGCGCAGTGTCTCTCATCGTCTCATGCTCGGACGATGTTTCTTGATCCGTAACTTCTTCTTCTTGAAGCTCCACGATGTCATCTTCATCGTGGCTGCGTCTCCCCCCGTCGAAGACGTCTTCCATGAACTGCGCATCGCGGCTTACTAGCACACGACCGCTCTTGATCTCCTCGAAACGATACGCTTTCTCGTGTTCCAAGTACCCCAGAAACCGACTCTTCACTGCTCGAGCGTCCAACTTGGTGCGTTTCTGCTTCGGAACCGTCACATACGCATGGCAACCGAACACCTTCAGGTTCGCCAGCAGTGGTTTCTTACCGGTCCATACTTGGTGCGGTGACATGTCATGGCTGATGGCACGTGTGGGACACCGGTTACGTAGAAACGCAGCGGCCATTACCGCTTCACCCCAATACGACTTGACCAAACCAGCATGCTCCAACATGCAGCGCACACATTCCACCAGCGTCCGCTTCATTCGCTCGGCGACACCATTCAGTTGAGGCGTGTACGGAGGCGTAAACTTCTGCACGATACCACGACGATTGCAGAACTTAGCCATCTCGCCCGACATGTACTTGCCATTGTTGTCACTACGAAGCGTCTTGACGACCTTGCCGGTCTGTGTTTTCGCAAATGCGACAAACGCAGCAAACTTGTCGGCCACTTCTGACTTGTTCAGGAGCAAATACACCGCACAGAAGTGCGAGTACTCGTCGATGAACGTGACAAAGTAGCGTTTGCCACTGAATGTCGACGTCTGCATGGGACCATTGTGAACGATTTCCAGCAGTTTCTTGGCGTTGGGTGACTTGGACATATAGCTCACTCGCGTTTGCTTGCCGAGTGCACATCCGTCGCACAGCTCCCACTGTTTCACTGACGTCATGTTGATGCCTGCACCGTAGTCCTTTTTGACGATGGCGTCTAGAACGCCATGGCCAATGTGACCAAGTCGAAGATGCCAGAGGTACGACGTGGTGTCCCCTTTGCGATCCTTCGAGCTTGCCGCATTGGCCTCGTCGGGCACAGCTGGTGTCATGCACAGCTTGAACAGCCCTTTGCCTTCACGCGCGCCGAGCTTCCAGTTGAGACCCTTTGCTTCCGCAAAACACCCATCCGTCTCGAAAGTCACGGGACCAACATCCTTGCTGAAGTGACCAACCGAGAAGAGGTTGCGTGACAACTTGGGAATGTGCCACACATTCGTGAGCACACCCTTCTTTATCCCCCGTGGAGTCTTCATGGACATCACGATGTCGCCGGTCCCGACCGCCTGAACCACACCATCGTCCGCAAGATGTATGTCCACTGGAGACATCTTCTTGATAGTTTTCCATGTACTCCTTCGAGTACGTCATGTGCTGCGTCGCACCCGAGTGGACCAGCCACTTGTCACTTGACTTGGTGGTCTCGCTCGCACCACCAACCAAGAAGAGAAACTCGCCCGATTCTTCTTCATCGCGCGCGACGTTTGCTCGTTGCGGCCTCTGCCGCTCCGCATTCTCACGAATCCTCACCGGACACTTGGCGATCCAATGTCCTTGCTCGACGCAGTAGTGACACGCACTTGTCTTTGGCGCCGGTCGCCCCTTGCGCTTCCCGTTGTCACTCGTCATGAACGCTTGACCGTGCGCGGCGCCGTCCGCACCGCCACCTTGCTCTTTGCGCTTCATGTCCTCATGCTGCAGCCGAGCCGCCACGAGTTCCCACGACAGTGAGTCAGCTCTCGACTCCAACGCCGTGATGAGGAACTGGTACGACTCGCTTAGACTTGCCAGAAGCGTGATCACCAAGTCGTCCTCGCTGACCGGAGCGCCCACTGAGTCGAGCTGTTCCGCCAGCGTCTTGATCTTGTTGATGTGCTCTAGCACATCATCACCTCCTTCCATCATCGTGGTCAAGAAACGTCGACGAAGGAAGAGCTTGTTGGCCAAACTTTTCTTCTCGAAGTGTCCTTCCAGCCTTGACCAGGCATCATGTGCACCATTTGCCGACCGAACCAACGGCAGCTGCGAATTATCCATCGCGAGACAGATAATCGCCAGCGCCTTGCGCGACTTCCGCTTGAACGTCGCTTGGGCCAACGCGGTAGCGCAGTGCTCCATCTTCAGCTCGCCACTGACGACTTCCCACAGGTCCTGCTCTTCCAGCACCATCTGCATCTTGAACTTCCACGTGTGAAAGTTGGTTCCGTCGAACTTGTTGATGCGGGCGGTCGTTGAAGTGGCGTCCACGGCGTAGGCGTAGTCTTGGGCAGAGTCTGCGGGGCTTGGGCTCATAACCAAAACAAAATGTCGTTTGTGCACTAGATGATAAAATGCAAAGTGATTGATTTATTGGAGCTTACTCTGTCTTACGTCCTAGTCTGCATCCAATCATTTGGTGCATCCAATCACCAACACTCTGGACTCGTCCAATCATCCTGTTCGTCCAATCATCTGTTTGCGCATACATCCTTTTGCGCAATTGACTTACCGTAAACATCGCGAGGTTCTTGGAAACCGGTTTTACTGGTATGCCGAAGCTGGACGAGACGCCTTCTTGACAACACAAGGCACGCCTCGTGGCCAAGGGCTTCAAACAAAAGTACGGCATCGACTACACTGAGACGTTCTCGCCGGTTGTCAAGTACGTGACGTTTGCGCATGGTGATCGCTTTGGCCAAGTACTTTGGCTGGCCGCTAGACCAACTAGACGTGGTGACGGCATTCCTGTACGGCGTGATGAGGGAGATC
>NW_003303347.1:11481-14175 GCF_000142945.1 Phytophthora infestans T30-4 | reverse complement strand
TGCCTTTGCGTTCCTTTGCGTCGTACTTTCCGCCTCCTGTGACGGGATCTTGAGAGTTGAGAGCCTCTAGGGTATAACCGACCAAGTAGTAAATTCGGTTAACCCGTCGGATCTGCACGTGTATGGGAAAGCTTACTAGGTTGTAGGAACTGGCCAATGTATTATCCAGTTATCACTACCAACACTAGATTCGCAATTCCCAACCTTCTCCGAGCTCGTACGGCCAATGTAGTTCCGGTTCTTGAGGGCAGGAAGGCACTTGCGTGTTATGGCGCAAATGAGGTTCTGTATTGATATTTAAGCCTATACCTGCCTGGATTTCTACCTTCTATGTCTTTCATCTGCTAAATCCCTTACCAGGCTCGGCTGCATGTCCCTTCTTCCCTTGACCCATCATCCCAGCTGTATTATCTTCAGATCCACCGGATCCATGACGTAATCATCATGGTCACCCCATTATTGGTACACTCATCCGGATCCAGGTCGCTTGGATCCACTTCACTATAATTGTACACTCGCCGTGGATCCGTGCTCTCCAATCGTCCAACATCATCTTGCAACCGTCTGTGACCTCCATTGTCCCACGAAAGTTCGAGATCCACTGCATCCATCATCCCTATACCCTGGATCCAGGTCCCTCAAGGCGGGATCCTCCCTCCATGGATCCGAACTCGGAAGTATGGGATCCGGGGTACCTCGCGGTGGATCTTGACTCCTCCTTAGCCGTGGCTACTAGATCCACCTTCGGATGGCACCTACCACCATTCCTTCATAGGATCCACACTCGATCCACTGGTACATAGTATATCCCATATCCACCTAAGTGAATCCAGGTAAGGGTGGATCCGGGATAAGTCTTGGTGGATCTTGCCTTCCCGTACATCGCTCATACCAGATCCATCGTCATTCCATACGGGGTGCTGCTCGTCATGGCTAATCCACCACCGGCAACTTGCACCCGTGCTAAACAACCTAAATCCTCTCTAATCACTTGAAATTGTCACTGATTCAGGATAGTGACCCCGCGTCAGGCCCATTCTCTTATTTCTGAGAAAGCACTTCACCACAGCATTGTCATATTCTCTGCCTTTGAACTTTAAAACACCTTCTTGCCGTCGACGTCGTCTGTACACTGGATATCCGTTGGCATTGGCCTGTGTAACTTTTGCTAAGGGCTTCGGATACCCCTTGGTGCACTTGCCGTCCTTCATACACGCGCAGGAAGGGTTTGCAGGCCCGCATGGACCATGGAGCATGCATGACATGACCGTCTCATACAGCTGAGGGTTTTTATCCTTATCTGGGATCTCAGCGCATACCACCTTGTCTACGATCTCGCGGGTTCGAGGTTTGTCTTCGTCAGCCAGAATAAATAATACGTGAGCGTGGGGGAGCCCTCGTTTTTGAAACTCGACAACGTAGATCCGCGCGAGCACTCGCCCCAGGACGCCTTGGTTTAAATCGTCAAGCGTCGCTTGCGGTTTCTGCTGCCACACGCGAGCCACGATGTCTGGTCGATCTTGAGCTGTCTGGATCTCGGAAGGTATCGCTTCAAGAATCTCGTCCCACTTAGGGCTGCACGTTATAGTCAGGAAGACGTCGGGCCGTCCATACTCCCGAACAATTGCCATCGAATCTTGATACGACTTGTACATGGACCGCGGGCTACCCACGGTAGTATGATACGCCTGCCAATCTGATTAGTGGGTTGGACGTCCTCTGTTGCCTCCGTCCCGATCCAGGAGCACCAATCTGTTCTGGGCCCAGTCATATTCCGACAGCAGCACTTCTCCATCCGCCAGAGCCAAAGTATCTTCGTTGAGCAAAGCGTCTTGAACACCCCTGTATTGATCGGTGCGTAGTGTTTTCTGATTGTCGGCCACCCAGCGAAGCTGTTCTTGCTCACATTTTGCACGCTGATCTACACACCACTGCTGAAATAGACGCCCACCTTGGTGGAGAGCGGACTGGTCATCCACTTTCTGATGAAGGCGGAACGCTACGTGTTCACGATGCGACATCGCCTTCTTGTTTCGATACTCAGCACCATTCGCGAACTCGTCTGTGTAGATCCAGCCCTTCTCTCCATATGGAAGGAGAAGCGGGTATTGGAGTGGATCGTAATCGGCGTGAGTCTCGTACAAACGTAGCAGCCTTTGATCGCGTGTAAAGAGCAGTAGATCCCGAGGCTGAGCCAGGTTGCCATCCTCAATGAGGGTCGCAGCCACTTCAGACACAGTGGGGCTGTTATGCGTCCTCGGTCGCGAGGAGTTATCATGCAGACGGAACACCAAGTCTACTGGATCCTCCGTGTTGTGTTGGCGCATCTGCTGCCCAAAGTGGAGGAGCCGTTGCGCTAATATGTTGTGCTCTGCCATCATTTCTCGATGTCCAGTTAGTGCAACACGATCCAGATCCGCGAATATACAAGACGTCGCTCCGCGCGGCGTTGCATGTCTGATCCACATGTTAGATCTGCGCAACTTCGGAGATACCGTGCGCCTGTCCGACAGTCTATGTGGGGAGGCGATACCTAGTAGTGCCCATAGCCCTGATGCGATAGTGTACACCCGTGTGTACTGCAACGCTCTCGTCTTGATGTACATTTGAACGATCAGTTTGAGCACGAGCACAATCGACTAAGCGCGAAGCTGTTGTAGCACGATTGACGCGAACTCGGATCTCGTACAGTGA
>NW_003303347.1:3101-9852 GCF_000142945.1 Phytophthora infestans T30-4 | reverse complement strand
TCCATTGATAAATGACGGATTTAATAATCTAAAAGATTGTTTTGTATATTTTTCCAGGACTGTCCAAACTGTCCAAAACCTATCCAAACAGTCCAAAACCTATCCAAACTGTCCAAATGCTATCCAAACTTTCCAAAAGCTATCCGAACTGTCCAAAAGCTGTTCAAGTTCTGTATTGATATTTAAGCCTATACCTGCCTGGATGTCTACCTTCTATGTCTTTCATCTGCTAAATCCCTTACCAGGCTCGGCTGCATGTTCTTTCTTCCCTTGACCCATCATCTCAGCTGTGTTATCTTCAGATCCACCGGATCCATGACGTAATCATCATGGTCACCCTATTATGGGTACACTCATCCGGATCCAGGTCGCTTCGGTCCACCTCACTGTAATTGTACACTCGCCGTGGATCCGAGCTCTTCTATCATCCAACATCATCTTGCAACCGTCTGTGATCTCCATTGTCCCACGAAAGTTCCAGATCCACTGCATCCCTCATCCCTGTACCATGGATCCAGGTCCTTCTATGCGGGATCCTCCCTCCTTGGACCCGAACTCGGAAGTATGGGATCCGGGGTACCTCGCGGTGGATCCTGACTCCTCATTAGCCGTGGCTACTAGATCCATCTTCAGAGGGCACCGACCATTCTTCCTTCATAAGATCCACACCCGATCCACTCTTGTATAGTATATCCCATATCCATTTAAGTGAATCCAGGTAAGGGTGGATCCGAGGTAAGTCTTGGTGGATCTTGCCTTCCCGTACATCGCTCATACCAGATCCATCGTCATTCCATACGGGGTGCCGCTCGTCATGACTAATCCACCACCGGCAACTTGCACCCGTGCCAAACAACCTAAATCCTCTCTAATCACTTGAAATTGTCACTGATTCAGGATAGTGACCCCGCGTCAGGCCCATTCTCTTATTTCTGAGAAAGCACTTCACCACAGCATTGTCATATTCTCTGCCTTTGAACTTTAAAACACCTTCTTGCCGTCGACGTCGTCTGTACACTGGATATCCGTTGGCATTGGCCTGTGTAACTTTTGCTAAGGGCTTCGGATACCCCTTGGTGCACTTGCCGTCCTTCATACACGCGCAGGAAGGGTTTGCAGGCCCGCATGGACCATGGAGCATGCATGACATGACCGTCTCATACAGCTGAGGGTTTTTATCCTTATCTGGGATCTCAGCGCATACCACCTTGTCTACGATCTCGCGGGTTCGAGGTTTGTCTTCGTCAGCCAGAATAAATAATACGTGAGCGTGGGGGAGCCCTCGTTTTTGAAACTCGACAACGTAAATTCGCGCGAGCACTCGCCCCAGGACGCCTTGGTTTAAATCGTCAAGCGTCGCTTGCGGTTTCTGCTGCCACACGCGAGCCACGATGTCTGGTCGATCTTGAGCTGTCTGGATCTCGGAAGGTATCGCTTCAAGAATCTCGTCCCACTTAGGGTTGCACGTTATAGTCAGGAAGACGTCGGGCCGTCCATACTCCCGAACAATTGCCATCGAATCTTGATACGACTTGTACATGGACCGCGGGCTACCCACGGTAGTATGATACGCTTGCCAATCTGATTAAGAAAGTGGGTTGGACGTCCTCTGTTGCCTCCGTCCCGATCCAGGTGCACCAATCTGTTCTGGGCCCGGTTTATTCCGACAGCAGCACTTCTCCATCCGCCAGAGCCAAAGTATCTTCGTTGAGCAAAGCGTCTTGAACACCCCTGTATTGATCGGTGCGTAGTGTTTTCTGATTGTCGGCCACCCAGCGAAGCTGTTCTTACTCACATTTTGCACGCTGATCTACACACCACTGCTGAAATAGACGCGTACCTTGGTGGAGAGCGGACTGGTCATCCACTTTCTGATGAAGGCGGAACGCTACGTGTTCACGAAGCGACATCGCCTTCTTGTTTCGATACTCAGCACCATTCGCGAACTCGTCTGTGTAGATCCAGCCCTTCTCTCCATATGGAAGGAGAAGCGGGTATTGGAGTGGATCGTAATCGGCGTGAGTCTCGTACAAACGTAGCAGCCTTTGATCGCGTGTAAAGAGCAGTAGATCCCGAGGCTGAGCCAGGTTGCCATCCTCAATGAGGGTCGCAGCCACTTCAGACACAGTGGGGCTGTTATGCGTCCTCGGTCGCGAGGAGTTATCATGCAGACGGAACACCAAGTCTACTGGATCCTCCGTGTTGTGTTGGCGCACCTGCTGCCCAAAGTGGAGGAGCCGTTGCGCTAATAGGTTGTGCTCTGCCATCATTTTCTCGATGTCCAGTAGTGCAACACGATCCAGATCCGCGAATATACCAAGACGTCGCTCCGCGCGGCGTTGCATGTCTGAATCCACAATGTAGATCTGCGCAAACTTCGGAGATACCCGTGCGCCTGTCCGACAGTCTATGTGGGGGAGGCGATACCCTAGGTAGTGCCCCATAGCCCCTTGAATGCGATAAGTGTACACCCCGTGTGTACCTGCAACGCTCTCGTCTTGATGTACAATTTGAAACGATCAGTTTGAGCACGAAGCACCAATCGACGTAAGCGCGAAGGCTTGGTTGTAGGCACGGATTTGACGGCGAAACTCGGGATCTCCGTACAGCTGAAGCAGTTTTGGTGGCGCGGGGTGTAGTGGAAGCAGCTTTACCCTGCCTGCCAGACAGCATGATATCGCAGACTCGCCAGGCCACTTCCAAGCATTGCAGATCGGACAAACTGTTGTAGCCGGGAGCTTATGTCGCCCGTTGACCACGTGATCACCCGTTATCATGGACGCGTCGAAGTCTGCGAGGGAAATAAGAGCGTGGCCATGACGGACGCATTGGCGTCGAGTGCGCACCCGCTCGAGCTCTTGCTGACGCTCCTCATCCGTTAAGCGATCTCGTCGTTAACCTTCCTGCTGTCGGTGAAGCTCACGTTCAGCATCCCGTTCTTGTCCCGACAGATCGGCCCGTCGATCGGCGTGCTGTTGGCGGTTTAGCTCACGCTCAGCGTCCCGGTCTTGTTGTGGTAGCTCCGCTCGGCGAACTGCATGCTGTTGGCGGTTTAGGTCGCGTTCGTATTGTCGCTGCTGTTCATTTTGCTGCGCCCTGTGTGCTGTTTGCTGCTGCCGATTATTCACTCGCTGTTCGTGAAGATATTCTCCATGTACCCGAGCTCTTCGGGCACGCTTGCGCTCTGCGTCTTTTTTTCTCGCACGATCACGCTGAGAGAGTGACATATTAGCTCGTCTTGTGCGAGATCTCTGTGCGTCGCGTGTACGGTCGCGATCTGTCTGAGACAGTGTCCTGTTTGCTCGTCTTTCGCGAGCTCGTTGCGCAGCTGACACCGGAATCGCTTCTTGAATAGGAGCTGGAGGTATTAAAAGCACTGCCAATAAAGCCACCTCGGTAGCCCCCGCTTGATACACTGCTTCCATCTGGGCCGCAAACCGGCGGCAGGGTCGGACTCTTCCGTCTTCTCCTCCTGCTCTTCAATATGCTCAGCTGGAACTTCCGTCGCTTCCGTGACTTCGGTCTCGTCTTGGTGCACGCTGAGGGCATTCAGCTCTTTGTTCAGGTCGTAGCGTTTCTTCCTACGCTTGGTCTGACGTCGTTTTCGCGCATCCTTTTCCTCTTGCATGGGTGTCGCGTCAATGCGTTCGTTCTCGCGCTGGGCCTCCTCGAGTTCCTCGCGCGTTTTCTTTCGCTTACTCCGAACCATAGTTCTGCGAACACGAAAATGTGACGCGTTAGACAATGTCTAAGTACACCGCACGTAGCAGTAATTTTTCATAGAGTAGATGTTGTGGTGTAGCGGGATCAGCAAAATCTGCGAGATTGCCAGATCCAACTTACCAACTGCGCCCAGACACCGACTAACGGAGGGGGTCCCCCGATGATCCGTGTTCTGCTGGACTTTCCTCACCTTGTGTACCCGTCGGTAGGGCGGTATCTTGCTCTCTCGGTAACTTCCGAAGTGTTCAAGTGGTGAAGCTTGAGTGTCTGGGCGAGACGTGGGGATGGGGTGGAGCAGCAGTGGAAAATTTTCACTCTGCGTCCGTGGATGGTTCCGTATCCTAAGCGAATATTCGAGCTTATGGATCCGGGGCCTAGATCGTGGATCTGGCCGTAGGGTTGCCTTACGGGTGTGTTCCCTTGCCTTTGCGTTCCTTTGCGTCGTACTTGCCGCCTCCTGTGACGGGATCTTGAGAGTTGAGAGCCTCTAGGGTATAACCGACCAAGTAGTAAATTCGGTTAGCCTGTTGGATCTGCACGTGTATAGGAAAAGCTCACTATGTTGTAGGATCTGGCCAATGTATTGTCCAGTTATCACTTCCAGCACTAGATTCGCAATTCTCAACCTTCTCGGAGCTCGTACGGCCAAATGTAGTTCCGGTTCTTGAGGGCAGGAAGGCACTTGCGTGATACTGTGCAAATTGAGTTCTGTATTGATATTTAAGCCTATACCTGCCTGGATGTCTACCTTCTATGTCTTTCATCTGCTAAATCCCTTACCAGGCTCGGCTGCATGTTCTTTCTTCCCTTGACCCATCATCTCAGCTGTGTTATCTTCAGATCCACCGGATCCATGACGTAATCATCATGGTCACCCTATTATGGGTACACTCATCCGGATCCAGGTCGCTTCGGTCCACCTCACTGTAATTGTACACTCGCCGTGGATCCGAGCTCTCCTATCATCCAACATCATCTTGCAACCGTCTGTGATCTCCATTGTCCCACGAAAGTTCCAGATCCACTGCATCCCTCATCCCTGTACCCTGGATCCAGGTCCTTCTATGCGGGATCCTCCCTCCTTGGACCCGAACTCGGAAGTATGGGATCCGGGGTACCTCGCGGTGGATCCTGACTCCTCATTAGCCGTGGCTACTAGATCCATCTTCAGAGGGCACCGACCATTCTTCCTTCATAAGATCCACACCCGATCCACTCTTGTATAGTATATCCCATATCCATTTAAGTGAATCCAGGTAAGGGTGGATCCGAGGTAAGTCTTGGTGGATCTTGCCTTCTCGTACATCGCTCATACCAGATCCATCGTCACTTCATACGGGGTGCCGCTCGTCATGACTAATCCACCACCGGCAACTTGCACCCGTGCCAAACAACCTAAATCCTCTCTAATCACTTGAAATTGTCACTGATTCAGGATAGTGACCCCGCGTCAGGCCCATTCTCTTATTTCTGAGAAAGCACTTCACCACAAGTGTGTTGGAATATGCGTACTATCCGGGATTGCAAGGTTATCTTCGATCACTTATCCCACAGTCACGGGCCGTGAGGCCCGGAGCGGTTTTAGTTTGCAAATTGTGCAGTCGAATCTCCAGGGTTGGGCCCCCGAATAGTACTGTAGCTTGAGGTGCGATATCCTTTTGCCAAAAGGCGGCCGTTAATTGCAAAGGCTGGTTATTGATAGGCTATTACAGCCCCCATCCCATCTGTCGGTTTAAAAAAGCCAGTTACGGTACCCCTCCTGACCAACTGCACGCACGCAATGTGCGTGCCCATCAATAACCATTAGCGACCGGCTCAACTCATTCGCTGTCGGGTTTGCGGTCAATGGACCAGGTGCCAAATGTGCTCTCGCGCAGAGTGGGCGGTGGGATAAAGCCCCAATAACCCAGAGGGCTCTGGGACTGCAGGATAAAATCCCGCAAGTTATAAGCTACCCCCTAAGAGCATCTCCTCCGGTCGGTCTTAACAACGGTTTTAAGCTAAAAGTGGCGCAGTTGAGACCCTGCCGAGTTTTAGGACGTCCACCGTTAAGTTCTAAAAGAGGTTTTAACTTCAGGGAGACCTATTGGATGCGACTCGAGTCTTAAAAAAGACTCGACTTACAGCGTCGCGATGGAATCAAATTTCTATCTACCGAAAGATCGCATTGTGCAAAATGGGGAAGGGCCGCGAGTGGAGCGATGAAGACACCGTTCAGCTCTGCTTGTCGTGACTAGAGGCGTCTGAAGATCCGATAGCAGGTACTGGTCAGAAGAAAGATACTTTCTACAGCCGAGTGTACCAGCATTGGCTGGAGCACAAGAATCCCGACACTGATGTGCGCAGTGTGATCGCGGTGTCTGGCAGATGGAAAAAGATTCAACCAGAAGTAGCCAAGTTTGAGGGTATATTTAGGAAGGTGAAGAACAAAGTGCATTCAGGTTGGAATGAAGACAAATATATCGAAAGTGCAGCTAGCATATACAAAGCACGCCACAAGCAATCATTTGAGTTCATGGCTGCATGGGAGGTACTTCGTGACAAGCCTAAGTGGAGTAATAAGCTAACAACTACAGCACAGAGCAGCAACAAGCGCAAGTCGGACGAAGTGAACACGCTGGTTCGTCCAACTGGACAAAAGGCATCTAAACGCAGAGCTCAAAACAGCAAAAACGCCATGCCAGAGGACATCCACATGCGGATTGTGATTGCGTCGGAGAAGAAGGCCGCAGTGATGGAGCAACAACTTTATTTCAATATATTCATGCAAGCCCCAGACAGCACCGAATCAAAAGAGTTTTTTGCACTTCAACGCAAAACAATTCTTGCTAAAATACACGCGGAAGCTCATGATGCAAACTCGAACAAAGATAATGATGGAGATCAAAATAGTAACGAGGTGGGTGCGACTGTTTCTGTGGTTACGAGTGACACTGGGGATACGACGAACAAGGAAAACAACGTAAACCGCTCATGTGAGAGCACTTCTGACATTCCAGCAGCAGCCGAGATTAACCAGCTCGTACAC
>NW_003303347.1:0-2805 GCF_000142945.1 Phytophthora infestans T30-4 | reverse complement strand
CCCGGATGATCCCGTGGTCCTCCTGAACCTCTCCTCCCCTTGTGTCCCGGTCGGTAGCGCCCGGGATCCTGGCTCTCTCGGATACACTTCCCGAAGAGTTTAAGTCGTGACAGCTTGAGTGTCTTGCGCGGGACGCGCGGGATGGGGTCGAGCCAGCAGTGGTAAAATCTTCACTCCGGCGTCCGTGGTTGGTTCTGGATCTTAAAGCGAATATTCGGAGTTTAAGGGGGTCCAGGCCCTAGATCGTGGATCTGGGCCGTAGGGTTGCCTTACGGGGTGTGTTCCCTTGCCTTTGCGTTTCCTCTGCGTCGTACTTGCCGCCTCCCTGTGACGGGATCTTAAGAGTTGAGACCACATAGGGTGTTCCCAGTGTGGTGTAGCGGGCTCAGCAAAATCTGCGAGATTGCTGGATCCAACTTACCAATTGCGCCAGACACCGATTAACCGAGGGGGTCCCCCGAGGATCCGTGTTCTGCTGAACTTTCCTCACCTTGTGTACCCGTCGGTAGGGCCGGATCTTGCTCTCTCGATAACTTCCGAAGAGTTTAAGTGGTGAAGCTTGAGTGTCTTGCGGGACGTGGGGATGGGGTGGAGCAGCAGTGGAAAATCTTCACTCTGCGTCCGTGGATGGTTCCGAATCCTAAGGGAATATTCGAGCTTATGGATCCGGGGCCTAGATCGTGGATCTGGCCGTAGGGTTGCCTTACGGGTGTGTTCCCTTGCCTTTGTAGTTCCGTTGCGTCGTACTTGCCGCCTCCTGTGACAGGATCTTGAAAGTTAAGAGCCTCTAGGGTGTAACCGACCAAGTAGTAAAATCGGTTAGCCTGTTGGATCTGCACGTGTATAGGAAAAGCTCACTATGTTGTAGGATCTGGCCAATGTATTATCCAGTTATCACTTCCAGCACTAGATTCGCAATTCTCAACCTTCTCGGAGCTCGTACGGCCAAATGTAGTTCCGGTTCTTGAGGGCAGGAAGGCACTTGCGTGATACTGTGCAAATTGAGTTCTGTATTGATATTTAAGCCTATACCTGCCTGGATTTCTACCTTCTATGTCCTTCATCTGCTAAATCCCTTACCAGGCTCGGCTGCATGTTCTTTCTTCCCTTGACCCATCATCTCAGCTGTGTTATCTTCAGATCCACCGGATCCATGACGTAATCATCATGGTCACCCTATTATGGGTACACTCATCCGGATCCAGGTCGCTTGGATCCACCTCACTGTAATTGTACACTCGCCGTGGATCCGAGCTCTCCTATTATCCAACATCATCTTGCAACCGTCTGTGATCTCCATTGTCCCACGAAAGTTCCAGATCCACTGCATCCCTCATCCCTGTACCCTGGATCCAGGTCCTTCTATGCGGGATCCTCCCTCCTTGGACCCGAACTCGGAAGTATGGGATCCGGGGTACCTCGCGGTGGATCCTGACTCCTCATTAGCCGTGGCTACTAGATCCATCTTCAGAGGGCACCGACCATTCTTCCTTCATAGGATCCACACTCGATCCACTCTTATATAGTATATCCCATATCCGTCTAAGTGGATCCAGATAAGGGTGGATCCGAGATAAGTCTTGGTGGATCTTGCCTTCCCGTACATCGCTCATACCAGATCCATCGTCATTTCATACGGGGTGCCGCTCGTCATGGCTAATCCACCACAGGCAACTTGCACCCGTGCAGAACAACCCAAATCCTCGCTAATCACTTGAAATTGTCACTGATTCGGGATAGTGACCCCGCGTCAGGCCCATTCTCTTATTTCTGAGAAAGCACTTCACCACAATCGCCTCCTGTACGTTGTCGGCGCTGCACAACAGCGTTCACGGCGTGCATTACCAGCATCCACAACCGCTTTCTCCCCTTCGCGACACATGTCTCCCGCCAAGCGTACCGGCAAATCGTCGGGCAAGGCCCCCTCCACCACTCCTCCGGTCAGTCCGTCTTCTATGTCGCCCACCGATCTGCGGGTTCTAGCCCAGGCTCTTTCCGATCAGGTGCAAACCTTGACAGCGGCGCCCCAGACGGCTCAAGATGCCCAAGACCAAGCTGCGTCTCTACACACTACCCAACTTCAGACCTTGCGGGCCCAAGTCCATGACCAGGCTATGGAGATCCAGGGGTGGGAGCACCGTGCGGCCTCTCGGTCGCAGGACCTGCGACTCCTGTTGGCTGATCAGGCGGTCGAGATCCGCGACCTGACCGGACGGCTGGATCGCGCCTCCCGTCAACGAGACGTTATGCGAGATGACAACGACCATCTCCTTAGGGAGATGGCACTCGCCGGATCTGAGATCCACCAACTCCAATCCCGGATCCACGACCTCGAGCGGGATCTGGAGGATTCCCAGACTGCTGGGGCAGCTGCGGATGCGAGCTTGGACCGTCTTCGTGACGAGTTGCGTCTGACCCAGGAGGAGGTGGTGACCAACGACTATGTGGGATCCACCCATGGCGGATCCGCCTTAGGGTCGGCGCGTGGAGGGTCCCCCGCGCCAAATCCACCTCCCTCATCGCCGGATGTAGCCCTGGCTCAACTCTCTGAGGAATTGCAAGACACCAAGGAGTCGCTCGAGAAAGCGTCTGCCGGACGAGATTACGCGCTCGAAGAATTCGTGCGTATGACTCGATTGCGCGACGAGATCCAAGCGTAACTGGCGGACAGCGAACTCCAGCGGGACAAGGCGGCTACCGAGTGGGCGGATGCCAAGCGTGCACAAACAGAGCTGGAATCCAAGCTTCGCCGCACGAGTACGTGGATCCTCTTTTAGCCCTTGCTAGTAACCCCATATTCACTCG
>NW_003303346.1:37414-46020 GCF_000142945.1 Phytophthora infestans T30-4 | reverse complement strand
TGTTCACGCTTGGACAAGCTTAAGAGCAATCCGCTTTTAGCTCAGTGGTCGAGCGCTGGCTTTGGAAGCCACAGGTCGGTGGTTCGAACCCGCCAGGGCACAGCCCTCTCGTTTCATGAACTGTTGTCCTTGAATGGACAAGCTTAAGGGCAACGCCCTTTCAGCTTAGTGGTCGAGCGCTGGCTTTGAAAGCCACAGGTCGGTGGTTCAAATCCACCCGGGCGCAGCCCTCTCATACCATGAGTAGTCCGTTCTCGGACTGACGTACGGGCATCGCCCTTGTAGCTCAATGGTAGAGCTCCGCCTGTCAAGCCAAAGGCCAGTGGTTCGATCCCCGTGCGGGACACCACTTTCGCTGTTACAGCGCATCCACATTTGGATCATGCTCATCGAGCAAGTTGTTTCAAAACAACTATGCGTCTATCGAGACGCTTGTGCCTGAACCTTGTTCAGCACAACACGAAGCACCTGCTTCCTTCAGGACCATGTCCCTAACACTACGAGGTCTCTCCACCTCCTGCTCCCGCTGCGAGCACCGCTTATACGTACGAGCTGGCTGCTGCAGCCACTGGTCAGAGCCTGAGCTCAACTACTGACCTGATCGCTCCCCACGCTAGTGGGAGGCGCCCAGCGCCTGGCGACGCTGTCGCACGCCATGGTGGCGCTTCGGCACATGATGTGCCCGGTCGTAAGCGTCAACGACGTCAGGGCAATCTTGCCGGAGGATAACCTCAAACTCCCATGAGTTCTGTGAGTGAGGGTAACCCCTCCACTTCACCAAGTACTGGGTACGACCCTGGCGTCTACGCCACGCCACAAGGCGTTCCACGTGAAAGTGGAGCTCACCATGCTCATTGAGCAGAGCAAGAGGAGGCCTTGCCTCAGCTGGGCTCTCGCGGGGAGAGTCAGCACTTGCCGGAACGGCCTCTGCGTCCATACGACGCCGGCGTCCACGATGCGAACGTTCACGTTCACCGCCCAACGGTCGATCTCGAAGAGATGATCCACGTTGTGGATAGGTTAGAGCCACCACTGTTGACTCACAACCAGGTCTCGGACCTTGAGCGTTCAGTCGCTCGGCTGAACGTTCAGCTTGGCTTGCTCCTGCATCTCGAGCACTTCGCTCCGCGACCTGTTGCTCTGCCACATGCTGTTGATCAGCCATCTGTGGATCCACCACTTGCTGTCGTTCAGCCTCCCGTGGCTCTACCACTTGCTGCCCTGCGGCTGTCCGTGGTCCAGCCACCGTTGGTGCCAACGCCTCCGCGCTCACCTGAGCAGGGTCTTGATATGGCTTAAGCAAGCCAACATAGAAGACCGGATGCGTGCGCATCTTCTTCGGAAGGTTGAGCGTATACGCTAGGCCCTTCCTGGCCACGACCTTGAACAGTCCTATGAACCGAGGTCTTAACTTCGTCTTGAAGACTGCAGACACTGCATGAGTAGGTAGGTTTTTAGCGTTTAATAAAACTTGGTCACCGAACTCAAACGTCTCAACATTGCTTCTGCCCTTGGCATCTGCATGTTCCTTCTGCGTGTCTTGGCTTTCAGCCATAGCGTCGCGTACTTGACGCATTACGCTCAGTCTCAAAGAGACAAAGTCATCGACCTGCTTGCGAGCCGCAACAGGGCTGACATCAGCTAGCCGCTCGGCTATCCCTCCCCCATCAAGCCCTGAGCCACTGCGTGGCGGCGTCAGTGGGACGCGAGGGTTAACCAAGCCGTTCACATAGAACGGAGTGTAGCCTGTCGAGGCCTGCACTGCATTATTTAATGCGAACTCAACGAGTGGGAGCATCTGGCTCCAGCGTTTTGGCGCCTCAGCGCATACGCTTCGGAGGGTATCCTCCACAACGCGATTCACGCGCTCGGTTTGACCATCGGTCTGCGGATGGTCCGCCGTGGACATGTCCAAACGAGTGCCGAGCACTCTGAAGAGGGACGTCCAGAACTTCGCGGTGAAGCGCGGATCTCGATCCGAGACAATTGCCTCAGGCAAGCCATGTTGGCGAAAGACTCGGTCTAAAAACAGCAAGGCTGTACCTTCACCATCAATGGTGTCCGGCACTGCCGCTAAATGAGCCATCTTGCTCAATCGGTCTACAAAGACCACTATACCTGTGTTTCCCGCCTTATCCTTGGGAAGGCCAAACACAAAGTCCATACTCATGGACTGCCAGCATCCCTTGGGGACAGGCAAACTCGCCAATGGCGCTGCCGTGCTCGGCGCGGACTTTGTCCGTTGACACGTCTCACACGTGCGTACATAGGTGCCGACCCACTTATACATCTTGGGCCACCAGTACATCGAGCTCACCGAGCCATAGGTCTTCTCCCGACCTAAGTGCCCGCCCACGGGCGTATCATGAACCTCGTAGAGGATTCGATACTTTAGATCCTCATCATGAGGAACGACTACACGAGGGTTATCCTCAGAGTCGGTGCTGTAGTACAGCAGGCCGCCATCGAGTGAGTATCGATGCAGCCTCGCGCGTAAGCGCCCAGACAATTCCTTGTCAGAGTCTTTAACCTCTTCGCTCCCAAGAGCCCGTAGCAGCGCTACGCACATGTCGTCTTGTGCATACGCTCCGCGTATCAAGTCAGGCACTGACGACGTCACTGTCGTGACATGAGCTAACTCGTAGTCCGGCCTGCGCGAGAGCGCATCGGCCACTACATTAAGCCGCCCTGGCTTGTACTTCACCTCGAAGTTATACTCGGCAAAGATGGAAAGCCATCTTGCCATTCTCTGAGAGAGATGAGGCGACTGTGTCGCAGTGCGTAACGACGCATGATCAGTAAAGATCACAAAAGGCTTAGAGCCTAGCAGGTGTACCCTAAATTTGACTAGAGCATACTTCATTGCAAGTAGCTCTTTGTCATGAACTGGATAGTTCTTCTCTGCAGCTTTGAGCTGGCGAGACTCAAACGCGATCACGCGTTCACGCCCTTCGGCGTCTGCTTGTAGTAAAGCACAACCGATTGCAAAATCGGAGGCGTCACAGACGACGCTAAACGGACTATCCGGGTCCGGTAGCGCAAGGATCGGAGCCTGGAGGAGGCTCTCCTTCACAGCCTTAAAGGCTCCGTCGTGCTCGACGTTCCAGCACCATGGTGCGTCCTTCTTAAGGAGATCTGATAATGGCCGAGCCATCTCCGCGTAGTTCGCACTGTACTTGTGCAAGTAATTGGCTAAGCCTAGCCACTTGCGTAAGTCTTTTTGGTTCTTGGGAACCGGCCAGTCCACGATGGCCTTGACTTTGGCAGGATCTGCCCGTAAGCCACGCTTCCAAATGAAGCACCCGAGGAAAGGTATCTCCTCCGCGCCAAAGACGCACTTGTCCAAGTTGGCATACAACTTATTAGTGCGCATGCACTCGAGCACCGCTCGCAAGTGGTCAATGTGGATATCCACGTCTGACATTCCGTGCTCGGCACGACTATGGACGAATATATCGTCAAAGTACGTCTGAGCGTACGCCCGGTGGGGCCTAAACAACTGCGTCACAAGACGATTGAACGTTGCTGGTGCGTTCGACAGCCCCTGGGGCATGACCAGCCACTCCCAGAGCATACCGCTCGGAGTACTCACCGCTGTCAGCGGAATGTCGCTCGCTCTCATGAGCAATTGGTAGTAACCATCGACCAAGTCGAGCGCACTGTACAACGTACAGCCTACCATGTTGTTCTGCAGAACATCCTTGCGAGGAATCGGCGTTTGCGCCGGGATAGTGGCCGCATTTAGCTTGTTAAAAGCATGAACAATGCGCCACTTGCCGTTCGGCTTTCTGACACAGAACGTGGGTGTCGAGTGCGGAGACTTACTCTCGCGCACCATCCCTGCCTCGTGCTTCGCACGGAAGAATGCGTCAATGACGTCACACTGCTCTCTCGGCAAAGGTTATTGCCTCGTTACGCAGTATTTGGTTCCAGGAACCAGGTCAATCTCATGACACACGCCTCGATCCGGAGGCAGGCCCGTTGGTGGGTCTTTCGAGACAACGTCTCCATACTCCTTCACCACCGGGTAGAAGGGATCCGAAGGATCTTTGAGGATCGCCGATCCACTTCTTGCGCTCAGCGCTTTTTTGGTGTCCTCTAGGACCGCGTCGTCCACGACGGATGAGGAGCTCAACTCCTCCTCAGGTCCCAGCAGGACCACCTCGGCTAGCTCGCCTGCCTTTAAGGCTTCGCCAAACTCGGCAATGGACATCTCGTCCAGCTCTAGCAGAGCATCTGCAGCGGGCAGAGTGTCAAGGCTGATGTCGCCTTTTACCTCCCCCGTCACTCCGTTCACGAGTGTGTACAGCTGTTCACAGCAATCACGTGGAGCATCACCGCTCGTCACGTTGGACACATCGTCCGACGTCGAAGACGTCACAGACGCCCTGCGTCTTCTTCTCCTCTCCCTCCGCGACCGAGCCCGGCCGGATGAGGGCGGTGTGGCGACATCTCCGTCACCACCACCGGGTGCAGCAGCACCATCACTCCTCGAAGAGGATACAGTGTCTCACAAGACACTCGGCTGAAAGCCAAGAGGTTCTTGACCTTCACACAGTGAACTAGGTGTCACTTCACCTGCATCTCCTGGGCCACGCCCATGATGCCTCGACTCGCAGTCGACCGCGACCCTCGGGTCACGCAGCGGTAGGTCATCGACCAGATTCATACCACTCAGTGGATTACGCGCCACTCCGCGCTCGTCCTCACCAGGACCCAGCAGTTGGTCATTGACCTGACCTGCACCGCTCAGCGGATAACGTGCCGCACCACGTACGCCCTCAGGGCAAACAGCAGCCTCGTTGCTAGCAATTTCAGACATACCAATGTCCAGCACTACGGCCGCCTCGGCCTCGTGCTCGCGCTAAAAGCGCTTCTGCTTCCTAGCAGAGGTGGGATCATGACTCACCAAAGCTCCACTAGGAGCAGGGTGCGACGCACCCAGCGTTTTTCGACTTCCAGTCGGTCCATGGCTCATGACGTTTCAGCCATGCCATGCCAAGGATGAGGTCATACCTCGCATTCAGGTCTAAGACCAAACAGCGTTCCACGCTATCGAAGTTCTCAAACTTCACTCCAAGGTCGACAGAGATCTTCGACACAGTTACCAGTGTCCCCGTCGCGAGACGGACAGAGATCGTATCTCTCGTTGGCACTTCCAGTGCCTCAGCATACAGCTGACTCCCTTCCAGGGTGGAGCGACGGGCGTAGTTGCCCGAGGCTCCCGAGTCAATCAAGACTCTCCATGGCTTTGCAAAGCCCTTCACGTTCGCTTGAACGACCAGCAAGCCCGGCTTGCACACACTCTTCTCGTAAGAGAGATCAGCTCTCTTCGGGGCTGAGCCCCGTTGTCCTCTACCTCTTCGAGGCACAACAGAACTCAGTTCTTCCCCAGTAGGCCGCCCCGCGCCTACTGGGAGTTGCCGTTTCCCGGCGATGACCCGGAGGGTTGGCTCGCCGGAGCCTCGCGCTTCTTGCGCAGAGGGCAATAGGCCCTCAAGTGCTTAGTGCTATTGCACACAAAGCATCGGCGGATGCCGGCGCGCTGCTCCGCAGCAAGAAGCTCCGCTTCTTCATCTTCAGCATAGCTGAGGTCCATCGGCTCTGGACCGCTCGAAGAGCTTGCGCTACCAGCGCTCCAACCAGGTCGCGCCGACCTGAAGTTGTGCTCGGCACTCAATGCCACATCCACCGCCTCTTCAAAAGAGTTGGGGTGTACACGGAGCACTTCCGTTCGAGCTGCGCTCACACGAAGTCCCTCCATGAACACGGTCACGCTGACCAGTTCCGGAAGAGGGTCCGCCGCCATTCCGGCGATAAGAGTTCTCAACTTTTGGACATAGTCCAATAAATCCTTCTTACCCTGGCGGGTAGCAAGGAACTTTGACCGGATACGGTACGCCTGATTAGGCGGCGCGAACACGCGCGAAAGCTGTTGCTTCAGCTGATCCCAAGTGGGAAATGCAGCGTCAACAGACGTGCCGCACGTTAGTGCCCATTCGCGAGCGCGACCTCCAAGCCTGGAGATAGCCAGCGCCACGCGCTGATGCTCAGACTGGAGCAGGGCCGATTCCATGGCCATCTCGACCTCACGGGACCAGAGAAGGAGATTCTCTCCATCCTTCCCCTCGAAGGTTTTTACGCTCACCATGAGCGGTTTCAGTCTCATAGACTCTTCACGCGTCATCGACGCCGCCGCCGTTGCGGCTCTCATCTTCTCTTGGACACGCTCCAAGAGCGCGTTCTCGTAGCGGGAGAACGATTCCAGCCTGGCAGTGACCGCCTCTGGACCTTGCGATAAAGATGAGCCACGCCCTCCGGGCCAAGCAAGGACATAAGCTTAGTAAGCGCGTCTGCGAGATTGCCAGATCCAACTTACCAACTGCGCCCAGACACCGACTAACGGAGGGTCCCCCGATGATCCGTGTTCTGCTGAACTTTCCTCACCTTGTGTACCCGTCGGT
The DNA here is from genome assembly GCF_000142945.1 of Phytophthora infestans T30-4. Taxonomy (NCBI): domain Eukaryota; phylum Oomycota; class Peronosporomycetes; order Peronosporales; family Peronosporaceae; genus Phytophthora; species Phytophthora infestans. The sequence goes on along the minus strand of NW_003303346.1, from coordinate 39,556 downwards.
AGGGCGGGATCTTGCTCTCTCGGTAGCTTCCGAAGATTTCAAGTGGTGAAGCTTGAGTGTCTTGGCGAGACGTGGGGATGGGGTGGAGCAGCAGTGGAAAATCTTCACTCTGCGTCCGTGGATGGTTCCGTATCCTAAGCGAATATTCGAGCTTATGGATCCGGGGCCTAGATCGTGGATCTGGCCGTAGGGTTGCCTTGCGGGTGTGTTCCCTTGCCTTTGTGTTGTCCTTTAAGTCGTACTTGCCGCCTCCTGTGACGGGATCTTGAGAGTTGAGAACCTCTAGGGTGTAACCGACCAAGTAGTAAATTTGGTTAACCTGTCGGATCTGCACAAGTAAAGGAAAAGCTCACTAGGTTGTAGGATCTGGCCAATGTATTATCCAGTTATCACTACCAACACTAGATTCGCAATTCCCAGCCTTCTTCGAGCTCGTACGGCCAATGTAGTTCCGGTTCTTGAGGGCAGGAAGGCACTTGCGCGTTACTATGCAAATTGGGGTCTGTATTGATACTTAAGCCTATACCTGCCTGGATTTCTACCTTCTATGTCTTTCATCTGCTAAATCCCTTACCAGGCTCGGCTGCATGTCCCTTCTTCCCTTGCCCCATCATCCCAGCTGTGTTATCTTCAGATCCACCGGATCTATGACGTAATCATCATGGTCACCCTATTATGGGTACACTCATCCGGATCCAGGTCGCTTGGATCCACCTCACTGTAAGTGTACACTCGTCGTGGATCTGAGCTCTTCAATCATCCAACATCATCTCGCAACCGTCTGTGATCTCCATTGCCCCACGAAAGTTCGAGATCCACTGCATCCATCATCCCTATACCCTGGATCCAGGTCCCTCAAGGCGGGACCCTCCCTCCATGGATCCGAACTCGGAAGTATGGGATCCGGGGTACCTCGCGGTGGATCTTGACTCTTCATTAGCCGTGGCTACTAGATCCATCTTCAGAGGGCGCCGACCATTCTTCCTTCATAAGATCCACACCCGATCCACTCTTGTATAGTATATCCCATATCCATTTAAGTGAATCCAGGTAAGGGTGAATCCGAGGTAAATCTTGGTGGATCTTGCCTTCTCGTACATCGCTCAAACCAGATCCATCGTCACTTCATACGGGGTGCTGCTCGTCATGGCTAATCCACCACCGGCAACTTGCATCCGTGCCACCAACCCAAATCCTCTCTAATCACTTGAAATTGTCACTGATTCGGGATAGTGACCCCGCGTCAGGCCCATTCTCTTATTTCTGAGAAAGCACTTCACTACAATCGCCTCCTGTACGTTGTCGGCGCTGCACAACAGCGTTCACGGCGTGCATTACCAGCATCCACAACCGCTTTCTCCCCTTCGCGACACATGTCTCCCGCCAAGCGTACCGGCAAATCGTCGGGCAAGGCCCCATCCACCACACCTCCGGCCAGTCCGTCTTCCATGTCGCCCACCGATCTGCGGGTTCTAGCCCAGGCTCTTTCCGATCAGGTGCAAACCCTGACGGCGGAGCTCCAGACGGCTCAAGATGCCCAAGACCAAGCTGCGTCTCTGCACACTACCCAACTTCAGACCTTGCGAGCCCAAATCCATGACCAGGCTATGGAGATCCAGGGGTGGGAGCACCGTGCGGCCTCTCGGTCGCAGGACCTGCGACTCTTGTTGGCTGATCAGGCGGTCGAGATCCGCGACCTGACCGGACGGCTGGATCGCGCCTCCCGTCAGCGAGATGTGATGCGGGATGACAACGACCATCTCCTTAGGGAGATCGCGCTTGCTGGATCTGAGATCCACCAGCTCCAATCCCGGATCCACGACCTCGAGCGGGATCTGGAGGATTCCCAGACTGCTGGGGCAGCTGCGGATGCGAGCTTGGACCGTCTCCGTGACGAGTTGCGTCTGACCCAAGAGGAGGTGGTGACCAACGACTATGTGGGATCCACCCATGGCGGATCCACCTTAGGGTCGGCGCGTGGAGGATCTCCCGCGCCAAATCCACCTCCCTCGTCGCCGGATGTAGCTCTGGCTCAGCTTGCTGAGGAGTTGCAGGATACCAAGGAGTCGCTCGAGAAAGCGTCTGCCGGACGAGAGTACGCGCTCGAGGAGTTCGTGCGTATAACTCAATTACGCGACGAGA
>NW_003303346.1:13265-15131 GCF_000142945.1 Phytophthora infestans T30-4 | reverse complement strand
TGACACTTCATGTAGATCACGTGTATTATCGACTGGATCTAGGGTCCTGCTACCTGGATCTAGCGATGTCTGTTCACAAATGCATAAATGCAATACCTAGAACGCTCGGCTCGTACCGGATTCAAACCCGGCGAGCGTCCTAGTTTAACATATTCTCTGCCACTTCTGGCAACATCCCTCTGTGCTTGGCTGGATCAAACCATTGGCGGATCTGGTTGTAGAATTCCTCCATCGGGCACTTGCCGACATCGTGAATCTCGCCACAACCACGACACACGTAGAAGCAATGATCTCCGGGATGACCCTTCTTGTTACACTTCTCACAAACCAGATTTCCAGCATCCAGATTCAGTGTGCTGCCGGGATCCGCAATGCGAACACCTAACTTGTACTGTCCCGTCCATGAGATCTCGGGATCTGTACATCCGACGGTCCCTGGGTACGGTATCCCCCGACCGCGAGTTGTCTCCGGTCTTCGCCGTTCGATCGTTGGATGCAGTGAGACAGACTCGACGGTAATCCTCTGGGTCGGGGTCCGAACCGTCGGATCCTGATTCAGTTCCTGAGTCGGGCGCCGTGACTTGGTGGACACGTCGAGCTGGGGCCGTAGGCGTCGGAGCCTTTTGGCGATACTTGCCGGATCCGACCGCCGCCTTCTTATGGCGGTGTTTCGCGCGATCCACAGCCCGCAGCACTTCTTCAAGCTCATCTGCGTCTGGAAGGCGTAACAGGGTCAGCCTGTCGGCCAGATCCACGTCTCCCAGCGTCTCGATGAAATGATCCACATGTTCCCGCAGTACCTTGGATCCCCCATCCTTGATCTTCAACTTGGCCCGTAGACCGGCCACATTTAGTCGATGTAGGTATTCTAGCGGGGATTCATCCGATCTGCGGCGAGCGTGGTAGTATTGTCGTGCCACCGACACCCCCAATCCACAGTACTGGGTTTGGAAACTGCGCAGCAAATCCGGCCACTCGTTCCTGGTGGATCTGCCCAGCTGCCGATACCAGTTCCTGGCTGGCCCCGCTAGCAGACCCTCAAAGGTCAAAGACTTCTCAGCATCCGACGCTTGATCTCTCATGAGGGCCGACTTGACTTTGCTGATCCATGTTCGCGCTCGGTCTTCGTCTTGATCCTTGCCCGTGAACTCCTTCAGATCCGATATGGCTGCGATCCGTACCCTCTGAATCATAGACGATCCACTTGTCCCGGCTGCAGCTGTTGCTACCGCCGCTGGTGAAGGGGATGGGCCATCCAGATCATCTGGGTCGAACTCATCATGGGAGTTGTCTCCCTCCACTGACTCCATCTCCACGTCTCGTGCTCCATGCTCGTGGAACACTTGCGCTTGTGGCTCGGGCGCTCTCATGCCCTGTTCGGCCAGGAAACGACTCATCGTAGCTTCGAAGTGTCGTTGCAAGGTGCCGGAGAAAGTGTCGGAAGACCATGTGGCCGTCTGGTCCTCTGGCGAGACAGGATCCGTGACACGATTACCTTGAACCCGATCTGACGATAATCCCACCAGCTTCTTGCTGGATCTGGCTCGATCCTGGTTGGATTGTATCAGATCACAGGTAGGGCGTGTTGGATCCCGAGTCTTCACGCTCAAAGGCACTTCCTGTCCATAGATCCTCGCCCGCGCTTCCAGCATGGATGCCCCGGAGGGTCCTAAAGTAATGCGTCGGGGCTCGGACGACGTGTCTGACCCATCCTCAGCCGCGGATTCGTAGTTCGAGGACGCAGCTTGGCTGATCCTCGGCGACGACACTGGATCCATAGTGTGCGACCTTTCTCCGGTGATGGACTAACTCTGACGAAGATGTCCGCGTCGCAGGATACTATGAGATCCAAGTCCAGCTCGAAGA
>NW_003303346.1:0-13165 GCF_000142945.1 Phytophthora infestans T30-4 | reverse complement strand
CGTAACAGTGACAGAACCGGAGCAAGATGTACCATCTTGCTCAGTCGACACACGAACACCAAAATCCCGGTGCTGCCGTGTCCTTCGGCGGAAAGCCCAAAGCTGAAGTCAAGACTCATCGACTTCCAACAGTCAGCCGGTACGGGCAGGCTCTGTAGTGGAGCCGAAGGGTGCCCTGCGGGTTTGACCCGCTGACAAGTTTCACATGGCTACACGTATCAGGCGACCCACTTGTACATGTGGGTCCACCAGAAGGCCTGAAAGACCGACAGAACGGTCTTCTCGCGGCTCAAGCGGCCGCTGGAGGGTGCGCCGTGCGCCTCCGCGAGATTATCGAACTTCAGATCCTCGTCGTTGGGTACGACCACCCCGTGAAAGGTTCATTGAACTCCAACCGGTAATAGAGGAGGGCCATTCCTTCCACTTCATATCGTTGAAGCCGTGAGCGCTGTCGCGACGAGAGCCAGTCGGACCTCCGCGCTCGTTCCTGCCGTGAGGAACTGGACGATAGGCGCGACAGCCTCATCGTCCCGATACGCCATGCTAATCCGATCATATAGATCTGTTGTCACCCGTGTGATGGGGGCCAACTCATAGTCAGGACGCCGGGAGAGGGCGTCCACAAGCACGTTGTGCTTGCCCGGCTTGTATTCGACGCGGAAGCTGTACTCCGCGAAGAAGGACAGCCACCTCGCCATCCTTTGGGAGAGGTGAGGCGAGTTAGTCGCCGTTCTCAAGGACGCGTGGTCTGTGTAGATCACTAAGGGTCGGGGGCCCAGAAGGTGAAACGAAACTTCACAAGGGCATATTTCATTGTTAGGAGCCCCTTGTCGTGGACAGGTAGCTCCGTTCGGCGGCTTTGAGCTGCATGGACTGGAACGAGATGACTCGTTCATGTCCAGCCGTGTCGGCCTGCAGCAATGCACACCCGATGGCGTAGTCGGAGGCATCGCAGACGACGCTAAACGGCTTCGTCTCGTCCGGCAGGGACAGGACAGGGGGCTTCTTGGAGACTGGTCTTGATGCTGTCAAAGGCATCCTGGTGCTCTTGCTCCCAGTGCCAGTCGACGTCCTTCTGAAGGAGGCCCGACAAGGGCTTAGCGAAGCCCGCGTACCCAGCGCTGAACTTGTGAAGGTAGTTGGCCAAGCCCAACCACTTTCGAAGATCCTTCTGGGATCGGGGCGTCGGCCATGCTGCTATGGCCTTGACCTTGTCTGGGTCAGCCCGAACGCCCACGTTGCTTACGAAGCAACCGAGAACTTTGATCTCGGGTGACGCGAAAACGCACTTGTCGATGTTGGCGTAGAGCTTGTTCGCTCGCATCACGTCCAACACTCGACGGAGGTGTCCTAGATGCACCTCCATGGCCGTCCTGCCTCCCTCGGCACGGCTATGGACGAAAATGTCGTCGAAGTACGTCTGTACGAAGGTACGCAAAGGGCGAAACAATTGCGTCACCAGACGATTGAACGTCGCCGGGGCGTTAGACAAGCCCTGCGGCATGACGAGCCACTCCCAAAGCATGCCGCTTGGAGTGCTCACCGCGGTGAGCGGGATGTCACTCTCTCGCATCAGGATCTGGTAGTATTCGTCTACCAAATCCAGCGCACTGTACAGTACGCTTCCGGCCATGTTGTTCAACAACACATCCTTTCGTGGGATTGATGCTTGAGCCGGCACCGTTGCGTTGTTCAGCTTGTTATAAGCGTGAGCCAGACGCCACTTTCCGTTCGGCTTACGAACGCAGAAAGTCGGCGTCGAGTGCGGGGATTTCGACTCCCGCACCATGCCTGCCTTCGCTTTTGCGGCGAAGAAGGCATCAATGACCTCGCACTGTTCGCGCGGGAGAGGCCATTGCCTCGTGACACAATACTTTGTGCCAGGCACGAGATCAATCTCATGCCGTACATCTCGATCCGGTGGGAGCTGAGTCGGTGTGTGTTTGTTCACCACGTCCGCATACTCCGTCACCAAAGGATACACCGGATCCTTGGGGTTCTTAAGGATCTCAGAACCCAAGCGCGTCTGACGCTGCTTGTTTAGGTCTTCCAGGACGTTCTCGTCCAAGCCAGAGGAGGTGTTCAGCTCCTTCCGAGTGGTCTCAGGTCTCATGAGCACCATCTCAGCAACCTTTCCAGCCTTGAGGTTGGCCAGGAAAGACTCGACCGTCATTTCCTCGAGGTTCAGTATCTCTGCAACCTTTGGCAACGGTTCCAAGTGGACACCAGATGCCTTGACGGGTAAACCGGTCACGCCATCGAAGATGTGATAACACTCTTCCACCGGCATTGTCGGAGGCGCCCGGGTCCTGGACTCCGAGTCGCTTGAAGCGACGTCGATCTGACCGAAGTTCGGATCCGACTTGTGGCGGTGGCGGTGACGTCGACGGCGACCGTGTCGTGGAGCTTTGTTACCCATGTCTGGGGATGTCGGAGCGCCGACATCCGAGGCACTCGTGGCCTCGTGTGGTACTGTGGTACCCACACAGGAAGCGTGCTCGACACCTTCCTCCTCTTCAGTTAAGGTATGGGCGACCGCGTGTGGCACTATGCTACCCACACAGGAAGCGTATCCGACGTCTTCCTCTTCAGTTTAGGTCCGGGCGACCGTGTGTGGAACTCTGTTACCCACCTTGAACACACTACCGTCAGTGTTCGTGACAACTGCAGCTGTCTGCGGAACTAAGTTACCCGCTTGTGGACCTAAGTTACAGCGCCTCCTCTGGGCGCTGCCACCATCAAAACATCCTCGGAGTCGTCATATACGTCGACGACTCCCAAGCATCTACCGGATGCTTTGGTACCCTGGCAACCCTTGCGGGCCCTGACAGAGGTTGGAGCATGACTCATCAATGCTCTGTCGGACTGCGCAGGGCGGCTGGTATCGATTGCCTTGCCTCGCCAGTCGATCCAGGGCTCATGCTTCTCAAGCCAGGGTATGCCCAGGATCAAATCGTAGGGATCCATGTCGAGAACAGTAAACTGTTCTGGGCTGTCGAAGTCTTCGAACTTGACGGCCAGAATTATATGGATGTTGGGGACAGTGACGACCATCCCGTCGGCCAGTCGCACTGACACCGTCCCGTTGCCTTTGCTTAATTTCAAAGCATTGGGGTAACGGGGCTACACGTAAAGTGACTAGCCACTTGGTTACGAAAGAGGTTTTCCACATTGGTGTGAGATACATCAACGGTTACATTGGCAGACTGTTGGTCTGCATGCATTTACGACATTCATTGGTTAAAAGTCAATATCTTCAACCAATTAGAATAGTAGCAATCGCTCAGCCATTCGTTGATAAATACCTTTCATTTAGAATATTAGATTAGGAGGAAAACCCAAACAAACAAAAATAACAGTTCTCATTTTACCGGAAATCGGCTTTGCTTTCCTATTTGAGTAAATCTATATTTTTGGACGAAAGTATAGTTAATCGAAGTAAAACGAAACTTACGCTTCCTCAAACACGTGCGCTAATGTGTAAGCCGAAGTAGTGGGCCTAAAGTAGGCCCATTACAATCGGACAGCTTGTTGCTATTACGAGCTGCTGTCTGGCGGCGTGGGAAATTCTTCGACGCCCCAGAATCGATCAAGATTCTAGAGGGGTGATCGCATCCCCGTACACATCTAGCAGCCTGCCGCTACTCGTCGCCGATTCGAGAGTGCGAAGACTCTCAAAGGCTAAGTCCCCGTGGTACGCGCCACCCACGTACCTCTCCCGAAGACTTAGCTCTTCCCCACTAGGGCGCCTCACCCCTACTAATCTCCGTCGCTCCCCTCATCTCGGGATACTGGCTTCTGCCAGCGTCCCTTGAGGGCGTGCTTGGGGAAAGTCCGCCTGCGGTGTCTCTCCGCGGGACAGTCACGCTTGAAACGGCCCAGCTTCCCGCAGCCGAAGCACCGAATGTCGCGCTATTCGGCGGACCTGAGTTCTATTGGAACTGGTCAGGTGGGGTTAGTCCGACCGGGACTCAACACAAATTTCCCTGGCCACGCTGAGGCCAGTGCTCGCGCCTGGTGATGGCTGTACTCCTCTTGAAGAGCCACTTGAATCGTCTCTTCGAGGGTGCTTGACTGCACCCGGAACAGCTGAGTGCGCGCCGGGTCCACTCGAAGGCCGTCCCTGAACACTGCCACCTTGATGTGCTCCCTGAGAGGGTTGCCTACTAGACGCCGTGAGCTACCGCATCTCTTGGACGTAATCGTGCAGCTCGCGCCTTCCTTGCTTGCATGAGAGGAAGCGCGAGCGCTGCCGATTCTCGTAGTTTGCCGGGAGGAACGCGGCTCGGAGCTGCTCGCACAGCTTAGCGCAGGATGTGAAACATCCAGGCGATGTCGCCTCGCGCGGGTTCGCCCAGCTCTCGGCACGACCGCTAAGGTTGGAGAGCGCAAAAGCAACGCGAAGTTGCTCGGTCGAGATCAGAGCCGCGATCATCGCGGGCTCTGCCTCTCAAACCCAGAAGTGAAGGTTCTCATCTTCATTCCCTTCATACAGCTTCACCTTCAGCCGTATTGGCATCGAGTGTGGCGGACCTGTTTCCGCCGCTGGAACCTGCAGCTTATCCCGCACATGGGCGATGAGCCCTCGCTCGTAGGTGTCAAACGCATTGACACGCTCGAGCTGCTCGGCCGGTGACGCCACCAGGCTCTGCAGAGCCGCCATCGCCAATATGCCAGCCATCTTCCGAACCGACTCGAACTGTGAGTGGTTCAGATGGGACAACTTCCGCGTCGAATACAAGCCGGGCAAGCTCAACGTGCTTGTGGACACCCTCTCTCGGCGTCCTGACTATGAGTTGGCTCACATCACACGGGTAACCACGGATCTATATGATCGGATACGCATGGCGTATCGGGACGATGAGGCTGTCGCGCCTATCGTCCAGTTCCTCACGGCAGGAACGGGCGCGAGGTCCGACTGACTCTCGTCGCGACAGGGCTCACGGCTCCACTGATGTGAGTTGAAGGGTGCCCTCCTCTTTTACCGGGTGGAGCCTAGTCAATCTCCACGGGTGGTCGGACTCAATGACGAGGATCTGAAGCTCGACATCCTCGCGGAGGCGCACAACGCGCCCTCCAGCGGCCACTTGGGCCGCGAGAAGACCTTTCTGTCGGTCTCTCAGGCCTTCTGCTGGACCCACGTGTACAAGTGGGTCGCCCGATACGTGAAGCCATGTGAAACTTGTCAGCGGGTCAAACCCGCAGGGCACCCTTCAGCTACACTACAGAGCCTGCCCGTACCGGCTGACTGTTGGAACTTGACTTCATTTTTGGGCTTCCCCCGACGGACACGGCAACACCGGGATTTTGGTGTTCGTGTGTCGGCTGAGCAAGATGGTACATCTTGCTCCGGTTTCTGTCACTGTTACGGGCGAACAAACCGCAAGGTTGTTCGTCGATGGCGTGTTCCGCTATCACGGTCTCCCGGAGACGATTGTCTCGGACCGAGACCCGCCGTTCATGGCTGCATTTTGGAAAACACTGTTTCTTTTACTGGGAGCTCGTCTGCAGATGTCCACTGCGGACCATCCCCAGAGAGACGGCCAGACGGAGCGCGTCAATCGAGTGCTCAAGGACACTCTGCGCAGTGTGTGCGTGGGGCCCCATGAACGGGGACGATGCAGCTTCCAGTTGTTGAGTTTGCGCTCAACAACGCGGTACACGCGTCCACGGGGTTCACGCCGTTCTACTTGAACGGCTTCCGTCACCCCAGAGTGCCTCTCACTCTTCGAGGAGACACTGACACCTCTATTCTAAGTGGGGGAGAGGCTCGCAAAGCTCTTTTCTCCCAGGTCTCGGATATGAGACCGGTTTCACTGCGGAAACAAGTGGAATCCTTTGTGGATACCAAGCTGAGCGTTGTCAGCAGGGTCCAATATGCCATGGCAGCGGCCCAGGATAGACAAAAGGAGTACTCAAACAAACATGGAAGAGGAAACTTAAGTGTATTTAAAGTGGGGGACTTAGTGTTACTAGACACGAGGAACCTACCTCATGACACTGTTAGCTCTGTCGGCAGCAACAAGCTGAGGCACCGCTTCATCGAACCCTTTGCAGTCCTGGCCAGACATGATACGTCGTACACCATCGACCTGCCTAAGTCAATGACGACGCACCCGACGTTCTATGTTGGACGTCTTAAGCGGTACTTTGATCCGCAGGGGGTTGCTGACTCGCAGACCCACCTTGGCCCAGCTCCTCGAAGCGAGGGCCGGCCACAGACGTCGACGAGGGCGTCGGAGCAGGCGCCCAAGCCTCGGTCTGGACATCAAGCTGCGGTCAAGACCGTACGCAGGAGGTACTCCGTACGAACGGACCCCGGAGCCATACGCCGAGTACGCTGAGTACGCCGGGTACGCATTATACGCGTACGTCTGGGAGTGCGTCGAAGGCGGCTTCGGACGTGGCAGCAGTGCATCGATACGTCGGATCATACGGAAGGCCTCGTCCAGATCGGACGAAGAGGCCCGCCGGTCCACCCGCAGATGCAGGCTCGCGACCTCACGATCCAACAGGTCCAGGCGGCCCGCAAGACGAGCGAGCTCGCCCTGATTCCCGGCCTGGGCGGCAGCATCACCGCCAGTCCTAAGACCAAGTGCAATCTCAAGCACGAGAACACGTTGACGGAGGCGGTCAACCTCAGGGCCCTGTGTCGGACCCGCAGCCGATGCACTCGGACGAGAGTGGCGTTCGGGAGGCGCCGAGTACTCGTACGAGGACACCTCCGCCCCTGCTTGACCGGAATGGAGAAGTCCACTTCCATGTGGAGCGGATCCTCCAGGAGCAATGGCGTCGCGGTAAGCGACAGCTCCTCGTGAAGTGGAGGGGTTATGCCCACTCCGAGATCTCGTGGGAGCTGATTGAACGGCTCCTGATTGACTGCCCGTAGGGCTGTCGCAATCTGTGGCGGCAGCTTCATAAGTAGTCCGGGTCTTCTTGCCCAAACGGGGTACGGACGTTGAAGACACTCCGTACCCACGCTCATCATGAGCGCTAGAAGCCGCGCGTTTCAGGATGTCCCTTGGCAGCATGCGCGTGCTGACCATGTGGGCAAACCGAACACGAAGATCACGCTGGTCCAGTATGCGAGACAGCAGCTGATCTTCATGGAGCTCCCGTAACTCCGTGGGTGAGTACTTGAGAGACTCCACCCAAGCTCAGAACATGTCCTCACAAGAACTCCAGTGGGACAGTTCTCGGGCAGAACCCAGGGGTAGCTTCAAAGAGGGTAGAGACCACCCCGGTTCTCGGGCTTTTTGCGACAAGTCGTAAAGCCCTTAAGAGGGATGCGGTGTGGCGCGAGAAGCACACACCGAGCCGCCTCCAAGTTGTCAGCGAACAACTGTTTCTTCTGAACAAGGGTACGTTCGTAAATGCCCCTAGAGGTGTGGCCGCCCACAAGGCCACGAGGAGCGACGAGAAGCTCCAGGAAGAGGTCAGCCCCAGAGCTCTCCTCGGGAGGCCAATACCCTCTTGAGTTGATGGCAGCTCCCTGGATGATGGGTGCCACCACCGAACCCCACGCACACGCTGGGCAGCTTGGAAGTCCTCCTGCTGCTGGTCGAGGATATTCGTGATCCCTCGAAGCTCAGAGATAGCACCCTCCTCTTCCTCTTTTTCCTCCTTCTCCTCCTCTTCATCCGAGGAGTCGAAGATACCCCGATGGGAGTACCGAGTCTCCTTGTCCTCGCGGAGTGGAGACTTAGAAGCCGAACGCTTCTTAGAGGGCTTGGCGCCTTCGGCTTTAGAGACCTTAGCACGCGCAAGACCCTCGGCAAGCGAGAGACGTTTGCGAGGTTTCTCTTCCCCATCACCACCAGCTTTGGGAGTGTCCTTAGCCTTGACGGCCGGACTCTCAGAGCGCACAGACGTCCTGGGACTGTGATCACCTTGATCACTAGCGAGCGACTGCACGCTGTCGTCTTCGTGCTCGCTGGGCACTGGGCTGTGCCCTCCCGCAGAGCCCACAGGAGCATCGTGCGTGCTCTCGGACTCGGCTTCGTCCTCACTGCCAGAGTCGAACTCACGTTCAGCGAACCGAGGGTTCGGACGATTGTCTGGAGAGGCCGAGGGCGACGGGCTGCGGCGCTTGCTTGTTCGCTTGCCCACAGCCGCGTCACCCGATGAACTGATCGCCTCGGAGGCCACCTGAGTAGCCTCCTGAAGTGCCGAGCCTTTGCCGTGAGGCTTAGTGCTCTTGGCTTGCGCCTTTCCGGCAGCAGCCTTGGAGTGTGTCTTCGCACCGCTCTTCGCAGTCCCGGGAGGCATGATAAACGGTCGAAGTGGAGACCAAGAAGAAGAGCGCACAGACTGCTGCTCGAGGCTCTAACTGTGAAGTGAACCTCCGCCGCGCTCGCGCGGCCAAGTCGATGTTTTTTTAACTTTGAGAATGAAAGTTTGTGACGAACACTTCTTCATTCTGATTGGTCGGTAAACCGAACCTAAGTGGGGGAGGATGTAACGGGGTACGTAGCCCTAAGTGTATCCCTGGTTACATGAAGTGTCATACTTCAGGATATTTGGTACAAGGTACCAAGGTCGTCCAAAGCCAACCATTGGCTGATGACATTGCTTTTCTAAAGGTGACTTATAGTTTGTATTAAACCCAAGCTTTATCTACCTATAAATATACACAGTTGACATTTTACCCTAAATAGTTCACTTCGCTCCCTTTTCGATAAAAGGGGACCTGTGAACTGCCGTTCACTGAGAGTTTGTAAGCTCTCGGAAGCTAACTTCCTCTAGCGCAAGGTGCTGTATGACCCCGTCACACATACTGTTTTCTGTTTGCTTGAGTGTGAAGGGTAGTGAGAAACAATGCCGCCATAAAAAGCAACGACACTGCATGAAATGTTCAGATGCAACTCTAATTTGCTAGAGGGACAGTGACAGACACACCACGGTGAGTTTTGGTACTTTATATCTGTTGCTGCACCTTAACTCTGTTGTAACACAACACATTATGGTAGCAACACAAATAGATGCGTCGTCTTTGTCCAAGGGCCCATTCTATGGATGTGCATTTAGTTGAAGGACTGAAGCTATCATTAACCAATAGGAGTGCCGCTAGACATTGCATCACAGACAAAATCGAGAGCGTCGATCAATTTTTGTGAATGTACAAAAATTAATCGACGCACTCAAAATTCATTTTAGTGGCCACAGAACTACAACGGAGACGATGCCCAAGCGGATTCTCTGGCAAAAGATCGCCTTAGACGCCGAGGCGGACGAGGGCGAGGCAATTCGAGACAGACCATAGTGTGGCTCTTACTGAAGTATTTCGACATCCGTAAGAGCCACACTATGGTCTGCACGGAGCCTGGATCCGAGCCGCACAAGATGCGGTATCGCCGCTAGTTTGTAGCTCGGACGCGTGCGGTGACAGCTCTAGCTCGTCGTGTGCATGGCGCGGAAAGTTGCTGACCTGTACGGTCACGAGGTGTGTGTCGATTTACAACGTTGGAGACCACAACAGGACGTCGTCTCGCCAAAGAAGAAGAAACTCACCGGAGCTCAAAAGGAATTTTACCGCGAGCTAGCAGAGCTGCACGTGCGCCCGCTGCGCATTCACCATGCACTTTCCCGAAAGTTCTCGGTGCCGCAAGATAGTCTTCCACCTCTGGGGGTGGTGCAGAACTATGTGAATCACTACAGCCGCACATACCTTGAGAACCACGACCGAGTGGACGAGCTCAGAGCGTGTGTTCACGATAGGGCCTATACGGGAGCAGAAGCGATGGATGAGCCATTTACATTTGGCTGGCAATTGGATTGTGAGGGGAAGCCCGTGGTCGGCGACGGTTCCGATCGGAAACCATTTGTAGTTGGATTAACTACCAAAGCCTTGGTGATGAGGTTATTGCAGTCTCCAGATCATTTCATTCTACATATAGACGCGACATACAAGATGAACTGCCGCGGCTACCCCGTTGTCGTGGTTGGCGTGTCTGACCGCAGCCGTCGGTTCCATTTGATCGCACTATACGTCGTCTCTCAAGAGACGCAACCCATCTTCGAGGCAGCTCTCTTTTCGCTACGTCGGTTGTTCTATTGGATAACACAGAAAGATCTACGGGTCCGCTACGCGATGGCCGACGCCGACCAGGCCCAATATAACGCTCTACATGCTGCCTTAGGGCACTATCCAGGCTTCCAGTTCATTATGTGCTTTTTCCACGTCATTAAAAACGTGATGAAGTCGACTAAGACATTTTCCTCGGGTGTGACAGCTGCACTGGTGCGAAATGTGTACGACCTGTACGACCTCCATTTTACAAAAAGCGATTTCGAGTTCCAGCAACTTCGGGACGTACTGTTGATGAATTGGATGTCCGATTCAAGTTTGGTGGGTTTTGCGCAATACGTGAGAGCACAGTGGTTGCATGGTCGTTTCAGAGCCTGGCAAACGTTCCTAACTCCGAGTGGCTTCGCAGCCACGAACAATCCCTTCGAAACTTTCAATGCGTTGCTTAAGAGAGACTACACTCTACGCCGCAGACTCAAGATGGGTACTTTGTTTCGCGAGCTGGCGGCTTGTTGCCATGACCTTTCGACAAGTATTCGGCCCTTAAGCTACGGCATCTCTACTTCGAAAACCCTCACGCGTAGGGTCGCAGAAATGACACGCGAGAGACTCATTGGTGTGTGCGTCGGGCTCATACCTGAGTATAGGTACGCGGGGGGCTCTACTATCTTAAAGGTGGCATCTCAACTGGCGAAACGAGTGTCCGTGGCGCTGCACAACAGAAAGGAAGCGGGCATTGCAGTTTCCGCACAAATGGGCGTGAACTACGCACGGATGGAAGTGCAGAACCAGCCGTGGGGAGGCTGGCCCGTCGGTATTACCCAGCGTTGGTGCCCCTGTAACTACTGTTATGCCTTCGGAGTGTGCGTCCACGTGCTTTTTGCGCTTCGAGTCACAGAAAACGTAGCCAGCAGTGGTCGCGACGTGCTTGTGAACAGGAGCAAACGCAGGCGAGCTGGAGACGACGTGGGCGGAAGACCTCTGAGTGCTGGGCCCGCCCTCACTTTCTAGGCGTCCAGGATTGATTCGCTGGTCTGTAAATATACATGATACTCACAAACAGTCCTGTAGCTACACGTAGAACCCGAGGGTATTGTACGATCACTCTAGAAGGCCAACGTTTTCAAATTGGGTCGGTGTCAGTACATGTAGTCCCATCCCAAGACCTCCTGAGTAGAATCTACCTGAGGGTTAGTGCAAAGGCTTCTTGAATTAGTGCTTGAGCTACGTTTTCATATTTTTTCTCTTCAGAAGTCAAAGAACGCAATTGAAACCTCTACTATGTTATTGATAGTGCATACCAATCGAAGTAGAACTCTATCTACCCGAGGGTATTTCTCGAATGCTACGACTTCAATTGCTTGTGGCCTCGCTCCCTTCTGGAGACGTCCAGCATTGGTCACACGCACATTTAAGCCACGTCTGCTTACCGTAATCAACTGTGTTCTGAGCGCCCGCGTAGGCGTTTTTAATCATACGTACCATCACCTTCACGCTGGATCTGTGCTGAGCCTCGACGAATGCAGCGTTCAGAGTGCAGGAATATCTAATGAGCCGCATCATTGACCCGCAGTTCAACGCCTCCACGTACACGTACTTATTTCTGCGAGACTTGGTGTTCAGCAGCATCGTATATCCGGTGTTGTGTTTCATTCTCTGACCAGGCTCCGCCGCGTCGATCGGTCGTACGCACTCAGAACCCCCGTATACTCGCCGATAATGTCACCGACACTAAGGTCGGTGCTTGTGCAAACACCCACCCCGACACGACCCGTATCAAACAGCTGCAAGGTGGTTAACGTTCTCGGTGCATTGCTACATTTTCCATCCAGGTTGCAGGAATCGTGTGTGCAGTATAGAGCTGCTTCGGCATTGCTACACGTATCGAAGTAACAATCACCTGCGCACGAGCATCGCCCAAAATCTCCTACATCCGCGAACTCCACGCCTTCTGGATTGAGTGATTCGCTGGTTTTCTGGACGCTGGTGGGCCACGCCACCTCCCTCAGTAGAAAATATCCAGTCGTATCTGGTTCTTGGTAGGTAGGTCGCTGTAAACGAAGCTCGCGAAGTCGTGCTCGAAGCCCTCGAATGCGCAGAATGGCTTTGACCTTCTTCGCTTTCATGAAATGCGCGTGGTATATATCCATACCGCTCCTTGTCATACCGCACAACCGCAGATGGCGTCGTTTCCGAGAACGCTTTTCAGCCCAGTGTCCCGCCTTAACTTTTCTCTGGTGGCTGCGCTTTTGTCGCTGCCAATGTGTGGGAACAGCCTCCACAAACTCGCCCGCAGCCAGCACATCGGTGTTCGAGACCTCCGTTCTTTCATTTGCAGCCTTCAGGTCGCCATCAGACTCAGAGACGAACTCCATGCGCCGCAACTTGTTGTGCGACGCCAATGAGCCGTATTCGCCGCAAATGTAGCCTTCAGCCGCCTCCGCGCCCTCCGTTCCATCGACTTCAATCGCTTGGATGGTGCCGTCTGCCGTGAGATCTACGACCGTGTCTACTGGCCCCTCGAGGGTATTTTCCACCAAACCCTCGGGTTGAGCGTCTGCGTCTAACGCTCCTGCACCTATAGGGCTGATCGGTGAAAGTGTGGTGTAGCGGAATCAGCAAAATCTGCGAGATTGCCGGATTCAACTTACCAACTGCACCCAGACACCGACTAACGGAGGGGGTCCCCCGATGATCCGTGTTCTGCTGAACTTTCCTCACCTTGTGTACCCGTCGGTAGGTCGGGATCTTGCTCTCTCGGTAACTTCCGAAGAGTTCAAGTGGTGAAGCTTGAGTGTCTTGGCGAGACGTGGGGATGGGGTGGAGCAGCAGTGGTAATATCTTCACTCTGCGTCCGTGGATAGTTCCGAATCCTAAGCGAATATTCGAGCTTATGGATCCGGGGCCTAGATCGTGGATCTGGCCGTAGGGTTGCCTTGCGGGTGTGTCCCTTGCCTTTGCGTTCCTTTGCGTCGTACTTGCCGCCTCCTGTGACGGATCTTGAGAGTTGAGAGCCTCTAGGGTATAACCGACCAAGTAGTAAATTCGGTTAACCCGTCGGATCTGCACGTGTATGGGAAAGCTTACTAGGTTGTAGGATCTGGCCAATGTATTATCCAGTTATCGCTACCAACACTA
>NW_003303345.1:23266-26241 GCF_000142945.1 Phytophthora infestans T30-4 | reverse complement strand
CTCCTTCCAGTTAGACCGAGCAGCACCTGTCGTCTCGTCAAGTCTCACTCGACGTTACATGCTCGCGCACTGCTAGACGTGCTAGACCGCTCCAAGCTGCAGCTGTAAGCGCAGCCAGAGCACTTAGCTCACGCAAAGCTCTGCACTCAAGAGCTACTCAGGTGCCCTCCGAGGCGATCGGTTCCTCGGGTGACGCGGCTGCGGACAAGCGCGCAAGCAGGCGCCGCAGTCCGTCGCCCTCGTCTTCAGAACACCGTCCGAACCCTCGGTTCGTAGAACGCGAGTTCAACTCGGGCAGTGAAGACGATGCCGAGTCCGAGAGCACTCAGGATGCTCCTGCGGGCTCTGTGGGAGGGCACAGCCCAGTGCCCAGTGAGCACAAAGAAGGCAGCGTGCAGTCGCCCGCTAGTGATCACGGTGATCACAGTCCTAGGACCTCTGTGCGCTCTGAGAGTCCGGCCGTTAAGGCTAAGGGCGCTCCCAAAGCCGGTGGCGATGAGGAAGAGAATCCTCGCAAACGTCTCTCGCTTGCCGAGGGTCTTGCGCGCGCTAAGGTCTCTAAAGCCGAAGGCCCCAAGCCCTCAAAGAAGCGTACCGCCTCTAAGTCTCCACTCCGCGAGGAGAAGGAGACTCGACGCTCCTATCAGAGTCTCTTCGGCTCCTCGGATGAAGAGGAGGAGAAGGAGGAAGAAGAGGAGGAGGAGGGTGCTATCGTTGAGCCCCGGGAGGTCTCGAATGACCTCGACCAGCGGCAGGAGGAACTCCAAGCTGCCCAGCGTGTGCGTGGAAGTTCGGTGGCGGCACCCGTCAGCCAGGGAGCTGCCATCAACTCAAGAGGGTATTGGCCTCCCGAGGAGAGCTCTGGGTCTGACCTCTTCTTAGAGCTTCTCGTCGCTCCTCGTGGCCTTGTGGGTGGCCACACTTCTAGGGGCATCTATGAACGAGCCCTTGTTCCGAAAGAACAGTTGTTCGTCGACAACTTGGAGGCTGCTCGGTGTGTGCTTCTCGCGCAACACCGCATTCCCCTTAAGGACTTCACGACTTGTCGTAAGAAGCCCGAGACCCGGGGTGGTCTCTATCCTGTTTGGGGATACCCCTGGGTTATGCCCGAGAACTGTCCCACGTGGAGTTCCTGTGAGGACATGTTCTGGGCGTGGGTGGAGACTCTCAAGTACTCGCCCACGGAGTTATGGGAACTCCATGAAGATCAGCAGCTGTCCCACATCCTGGACCAGCGTGATCTTCGTGTGAGGTTTGCCCACTTGATCAGCAAGCGTATGCTGCCAAGGGACATCCTGAAGCGCGCGGCTTCTAGCGCTCACGATGAGCGCGGGTACGGTATGTATTCATCGTCCTTACCCCGTTCGGGCATGAAGCCCCGGACTACTTATGAAGCTGCCGCCGCTTCTGTTCCCAGATTGCGACAGCCTTCGGGCAGTCAGTCAGGAGCCGTTCAATCGGCTCCCACGAGTTCTCGGAGTGGGCATAACCCCTCCACTTCACGAGGAGCTGTCGCTTGCCGCGACACCGTTGCTCCTGGAGGATCCGCTCCACGTGGAAGTGGGCTTCTCCATTCCGGTCAAGCAGGGGCGGAGGTGCCCTCGTACGAGTACGAGTACTCGGCGCCTCCCGAGAGCCACTCTCGTCCGAGTGCTCCGACTGCGGGTCCGACACAGGGCCCTGAGGTTGACCGCCTCCGTCAACGTGTCCTCGTGCTTGAGATTGCACTTGGCCTTGGGACTGGCGGTAATGCTGCCGCCCAGGCCGGGAATCAGGGCGAGCTCGCTCGTCTTGCGGGCCGCCTGGACCTGGTGGAGCGAGAGGTCGCGAGCCTGCACCTGCGGGTGGATCGCCGGGCCTCTTCGTCCGATCTGGACGAGGCCTTTCGCATGATCCGACGGATCGAGGCTTTGTTGCCACGTCCGGAGCCGCTTGCGGCACACTCCCAGACGTACGCGTATGGTGCGTACCCGGCGTACTCAGCGTACTCGGCGTATGGAGCCGGGGTCCGTTCGTATGGAGCCCCTCCGGCGTACGGTCTTAACCGCAGCCTTGCCGTCCCGACCGAGGCTTGGGTGCCTGCTCCGACGCCCTCGTCGACGACTGTGACCGGCCCTCGCTTCGAGGAGCTGGGTCAAGGGGGGTCTGCGAGTCAGCAACCCCCTGCGGGTCAAAGTACCGCTTAAGACGTCCGACATAGAACGTCGGGTGCGTCGTCATTGACTTTGGAAGGTCGATGGTGTACGACGCACCATGTCTGGCCAGGACTGCAAAAGGTCCGATGAAGCGGTGCTTCAGATTGTTGCTGCCGACAGAGCTAACAGTGTCTAGAGGTAGGTTCCTCGTGTCTAGTAACACTAAGTCACCAATCTCAAATATACTTAAGTTTCCTCTTCCTTGTTTGTCCGAGTACTCCTTTTGTTTATCTTGGGCCGCTGCCATGGCATCGCGGGCCCTGCTGACAATGTTCAGCTTGGTATCCATAAAGGATTCCACCTGTTTCCGCAGCGAAACTGGCCTCACATCCGAGACCTGGGAGGAAAGGGCTTTCCGAGCCTCTCCCCCCACTTAGAATAGAGGAGTCAGTGTCTCCTCGAAGAGTGAGAGGCACTCTGGGGTGGCGGAAGCCGTTCAAGTAGAACGGCGTGAACCCCGTGGACGCGTGCACCGCGTTGTTGAGCGCAAACTCAACAACTGGAAGCTGCGTCGACCACGTACGTGGCGCTGCCGCGCACACACTGCGCAGAGTGTCCTCGAGCACTCGATTGACGCGCTCTGTTTGGCCGTCTGTCTGTGGATGATCCGCAGTGGACATCTGCAGACGAGTTCCCAGTAAAGGGAACAGCGTTTTCCAAAACGCAGCAGTGAACCGCGGGTCTCGGTCCGAGACAATCGTCTCCGGGAGACCGTGATAGCGGAACACGCCATCGACGAACAACCTTGCGGTTTGTTCGCCCGTCACAGTGACGGGAACT
>NW_003303345.1:19906-23090 GCF_000142945.1 Phytophthora infestans T30-4 | reverse complement strand
CTAGACTGATCGACTGCTAACAGTCAGCCGGTACTGTAGTGGAGCCGAAGAGTGCCCGGCGAGTTTGACCTGCTGACATGTTTCACATGTCTTCACGTATCGGGCGACCCACTTGTATATGTGGGACCACCAGAAGGCCTAAGAGACCGATAGGAAGGTCTTCTCGCGACCAAGTGGTCGCTGGAAGGCGCGTCGTGCGTCTCCGCGAGGATATCAAACTTCAGATCCACGTCGTTGGGTACGACCACCCGTGGAGGTTCATTGGGATCCACCCGGTAATTGAGGAGGCCATCCGTCAGCTCATACCGGTGGAGCCGGGAGCGCTATCACGACGAAAGCCAGTCGGACTTCGCGCTTGTTCCTGCCGCGCGGAACTTGACGATAGGCGCGACAGCCTCATCGTCCCGATACGCCATGCGTATCCGATCATATAGATCCGTCGTCACCCGTGTGATGTGGGCCAACCCATAGTCAGGTCGCCGAGCAAGGGCGTCCGCAAGCACGTTGAGCTTGCCCGGCTTTTAATCGACGCGTAAGTTGTACTCCGTGAAGAAGGACACCCACCTCACCATCCTTTGGGAGGGGTGAGGCAAATTCGTCGCTGTCCTCAAGGATGCGTGGTCTGTGTAGATCACGAAGGGCCATGAACCCAGAACGTGAGCCCGAAACTTCACAAGGGCATACTTCATTGCCAGGAGCTCCTTGTCATGGACAGGGTAGCTCCGTTCGGCGGCTTTGACCTGCCTGAACGGGAACGAGATGACTCGCTCATGTCCAGCCGTGTTGGCCTGCAGCAGCGCACACCCGATGGCGTAATTGGACGCATCGCAGATGACGCTAAACGGCTTCGTCTCGTTCGGCAGATCCAGGACTGGGGCCTCTTGGAGACTGGGCTTGATGCTGTCAAAGGCATCCTGGTGCTTTTGCTCCCAGTGCCAGTCGACGTCCTTCTGAAGGAGGCCCGACAAGGGCTTAGTGAAGCCCGCATACCCTGCTCTGTACCTGGGAAGGAAGTTGGCCAAGCCCAACCACTTTCGAAGATCCTTCTGGGATCGGGGCGTTGGCCATGCTGCTATGGCCTTGACCTTTTCTGGGTCAGCCCGAACGTCCACGTTGCTAACGAAGCAACCGAGAACCTTAATCTCTGGTTACGCGAAGATGCACTTGTCGATGTTGGTGTAGAGCTTGTTCGCTCACATCACGTCCAACACTCGACGGAGGTGCCCCAGATGCACCTCCATGGACGTATTTCCTCCCTCGGCACGACTATGGACGGAGATGTCGTCGAAGTACGTATGTACGAAGGCACGTAGTGGGCGGAACAATTGCGTCACCAGGCAGTTGAACGTCGCCGGGGCGTTAGACAAGCCGTGCGGCATGACGAGCCACTCCCAAAGCATGCCGCTTGGAGTGCTCACCGCGGTGAGCGGGACGTCGCTCTCTCGCATCTGGATCTGGTAGTATCCGTCTACAAAATCCAGCGCACTGTACAGTACGCTTCCGGCCATGTTGTTTAACAACGCATCCTTTCGTGGGATTGGTGTTTGGGCCGGCACCGTTGCGCTGCTCAGCTTGTTATAAGCGTAAACCTAGACGCCACTTTCCTTTCGACTTCCGAACGCAGGAAGTTGGCGTCGAGTGCTGGGATTTCAACTCCCGCACCATGCCTGCCTTCGCTTTCGCGGCAAAGAAGGCATCAATGAGCTCGCACTATTCGTGCGGGAGAGGCCATTGCCTCGTGACACAATACTTTGTGCCAGGCACGAGATCAATCTCATGCCGTACGCCTCGATGCCGTGGGAGTTGGGTCGGTGGGTGTTTGTTCACCATGTCCGCATACTCCGTCACCAAAGGATACACCGGATCCTTGGGGTTCTTAAGAATCTCAGAACCCAAGCGCGCCTGACGCTGCTTGTTCAGGTCTTCCAGGACGTTCTCGTCCAAAACAGAGGAGGAGTTCAGCTCCTCCCGAGTGGTCTCAGGTCTCATGAGCACCATCTCGGCAATCTCTCCAGCCTTGAGAGTGGCCAGGAAAGACTCGACCGTCATCTCCTCGAGGTTCAGTATCTCTGCAACCTCTGGCAACGGTTCCAAGTGGACACCAGATGCCTTGACGGGTAAACCGGTCTCGCCATCGAAGATGTGATAACAGTCTTCTACCGGCCTTGTCGGAGGAGCCCGGGCCCTGGACTCCGAGTCGCTTGATGCGACTTCGATCTGAACGAAGTTCGGATCCGACTTGGGGCGGCGGCGGCGTCGTCAACGGCGACCGTGACGTGGAGCTTTGCTGCTCACGTCTAGGGATGTCGTCGCTACGACATCCGAGGCACTCGTGGCCTCGTGTGGCACTGTGTTACCCACACAGGAAGCGTATCCGCCGTCTTCCTCTTCAGTTAAGGTCTGGGCGACCGTGTGGAACTCTGTTACCCACTCTGAACACGCAGTTCTCCGTGTTCGTGACAGCAGCAGGTGTCTGCGGATCTAAGTTACCCGCCTGTGGACCTAAATTACCCACTTGGCGAGCGCCTCTTCTGGGCGCTGCCATCATTAAAACATCCTCGGAGTCGTCATATACGTCGACGACTCCCAAGCATCTGCCGAATGCTTTGGTACCCTGGCAGCCCTTGCGGGCGCCCCGGGTCCTGACAGAGGTGGGAACATGACTCACCAATGCTCTGTCGGCCTGCGCATGGCGGCTGGCACCGATTGCCTTACCTCGCCAGTCGATCCAGGGCTCGTGCTGCTCAAGACAGGACATGCCCAGGATCATATCATATGGATCCATATCGAGAACAGTGAACTGTCCGAGGCTGTCAAAGTCTTCAACCTTGACAGCCAGATCCACTTTGACGTTGGGGACAGTGACGTGTAAAACGACGGCCAGTCACACTGACATCGTCCCGTTGTCCTTGCTTTCTCTCAAAGCATCGGACAACTTGTTGCTGTTGCAAGCAACCATCTGGCGGCGTGCGAAATTATTCGACGCCCCAGAATCGATCAAGATTCTATAGGGATGATAGTATAAAGACACACATCCGTGTGCTGCGAGTAAACAATTGCCTGGAACTATTCCTGCTAGCGTAAGTGTGTCTTTATACGATCATACCAGTAGAATCGTGATCGATTGAGGGGCGTAGAAGAATTTGCACGCCGCCAGATGGTCGCTTGCAACAGCAACAAGTTC
>NW_003303345.1:15386-18750 GCF_000142945.1 Phytophthora infestans T30-4 | reverse complement strand
CCTCCTTCCCAGGGAAAATGGGACCCAGATTTACATGCGCCTAACCGTGGAGAAGGATTGGAAGCGGCGCTGAAACCGGGCGAGTACGAGAAGCTGTCGCGGTAACGCCAGCAGTCCATATGGACTCCAGGGGTGGACAAGGAGGTGATCCGGGTTATTAACTCAGCGGTCCAAGATGGAAAGACGTTCCGAGCGGACCGTACGTCGGTGCTACACGATGGCCAAGATGTCTCCTATCAGCTGTCCAAGTTTGAAAGACGATGGCGCCATTTCTGACGTCAACACGAACTCAGCGATTGAAGGAACAAGTGAAGTAAGGGCCACGGAAGACGTGTCGGCGACTGAAGACTCAGCTATAACAGAAGGAGCCTTTGAAGAACGCTCGGAACACGCCCTATGTGACGCTCAACCCGTTGCTGACAACCGAGCCAAGTTTGGAATAATTAGACCAAGTTCTGCAGCCGCGGTGAACTCAGCGATGGGTACACCGGAAGCCTGCATCACCCAGTCGGCGGCGGTGGACTCGGCGTCAGGAGATCTAAACACTGAGAGCGCCTCGGACGTGGGCACAGCATGCGGTGAGGGTGCCAACTATACCGAAGACGCGTTTGCATGCACAGAAGTTAGTTCTGCCGTCACAACCAACTCAGCGGTTGATCACTCCGACGCGACCAAGGACTATGATAATCGGGAGGTATTACTGCCTGAAGGAATAAAGCCGAACGACGACCCAGCTACGACGGACTCAGCGTTGGAGACTATGGAAACTACGACCTGTCCGAAAGTGGTTAGACAATATGACGATGATACCATCTACCTCGGAGCCAAGTTTGAGAACGCAGGAGTCAAATCGACCATCGCAGTGAACTCAGCGAATACGGACCCTGACACAGCCGACAACTATGAATTACCAGAGGTATCACTGCTGGAAGGTACTATAGCTGAGGTCGGAGTGACGAACTCAGCGGCGACGGTGTTCGACCCCGGCGGAATTGACTACGGTTTAGGACAAGCTGGAGATGACGAGTGCAACTCAACGAGAGACCCAACGGAAACTCTAAGACAACACTACTTGGTTATCGCTGCGACTGAAGACGAGCAAGAGGATGATGTTGACGATGGTACGACCAACGCCTTTGAGCGTAGTGGAACAGATTTGGAATTGACGGACTACGCTCACGAGCTGGCCTTCCTTCCCGATCTTACTGAAGTTGAACCTACCGAACTCGACTATGGCGCTGCAAACGTCAAGTCGAGTAGTCATACGCCGGCACAGTCGGCTAAATTGGTGGCAGAGCTACAAAAGCACGAAGGGATAATGATTTCAAGTGGTAATGCCCTACCGCCTCCAGCGTACGAGGCATTGTGCGACATCGACGTTTAAGGACACGCACCCATTAAGCAGAGAGCTCGGCGGATACCTCTCCGCCACTTGAGCAAACTTTACGAGTTGTTGAAGGGGCTGCTTCGAGCTGGGTTGATATCATTCTCGAGCAGCCCTTGGGCCTCGCCAGTGGTGATAGAGCTCAAGAAAATTGGTAGGGATATTCGACTATGCATTGACTATAAACTGACCAATGCGGTTACGACACCGATGGAATACGCTATGCCACTGGTTGATGACCTGCTTACCGAATTGGAAAGCTACTTGTGGTTTTGCTCGCTCGATGCTGCGAGTGGATTCTGGGCAGTCTTGATGACACGCCGAGCTCGGCAGATCTCAGCGTTCGTATGTGCACTTGGACACTTTGAATGGTTACGAATGCCATTTGGATTGAAGAATGCGCCTATGATTTACCAGCGACTAATCGACAACGCTCTATGGGGATACGTTCAACCAAAGGGAGGATGGCAACTGTTTGCCGAACGAATGGCTGTTGCTGAAGCCGAGTCGGGAACTCGGCGAGTTGAGCTCGACGGAATCAGCGATTCAACGCAGAGTCAGCTGACGAAGTTTGAAGCTGACCACCAATCACAAGCTGACTGCGATCCGGTCCAAGACCTGGTCAATGGACCGGACGGCGACATGTTTGCTGATGGAGAACCTGATCAGTCTTCCTTGATTCCGGTGTTCAAGCGGAGGTCGTTTGTCGATGATATCTGTTTTAGAGGGGAGACGTTCGACGCCTGCTTGGAGACACTCGACCGATTACTAGCCCGGTTCACAGAATGTCGAATTAGCATCAGCTTTACCAAGAGTATCTTTATCCAACCCAAGGTTGATTTCCTATCGCACGAGATTACGCCGAGTGGCATACTGCTTATAGCAGGCTCGTTACGCAGGGCTTATTACAGTGGGCGATAGTACCTCCGCTTATAGCGGAGCCAATGCGTAAGCGACGCTTCTGCCCATGTACTCCGCTTAAAGCGGGCCAATGCGTGTGCTAATCATTGTGGGCGCAATTACAACCGAAATGCGCCGCTTTTTCGGTCTCAATACGCAGTGCGTATGGTGCGAAGCCCAGGGAGATTCTCCTCTGGCTCGATACCGCGTGGCAGACGTTCTGCTCACCGCGCGCAGCTCGTTTTCTGGCATAGAGGGCAACATGGCCTCCCGGCATGGCGATCAATTGCGCATGCAGCGCTACAGCTCAGTGGCTGGCGCAAAGTAGGCAACGTGGCCTAGCGCAAGTTGGAGTCCGTCGAGCGTTTTCTCTCTCAGGTCTCCTTAACCTCATCGGGCTTCTAGACAATCATGCGGCTTGGAGGTGTGTTGTCTTGCCGCGTCCAGCTCGCCTCCTATCTGTCATCTGTCCCCTGGCGAGACGTTGGTTCTAAACCTGTTGAGACAGGTGGCGCTTTGTGTTTGAGCGTTGGGCTTATAACCTGTTGGAGGGATGATTTGCTCAGAGTTGTTAGGGCAGCACAGTATGGAGTGAGGACAAAAGTAGAGTGGTCTAGGCGGCCATGGTGGAGAGGAATTCTTGAGTGTAGAAGGAGAAGACGCTTGTGTTGGACTTGGTAAAAGGAGAAGAGCTTGTGATGGACTAGATAAAAGGAGAAGAATGAAAGAGTCTGGTGCTCTGGAGGGGGGTTTCTCTCTGTGACGGGGTCACACAGCACCTTGCGCTAGAGGAAGTTATATTCCGAGAGTATACAAACTCTCAGTGAACGGCAGTTCACAGGTCCCCTCTTTAATTAAAGAGAGCGAAGTGACCTAAATAAGGTAGATTGTAAACTGAGTATATTTATAGGAAGGTTAAGTTTAAGTTTTATACAAACTATTAGTTACCTATAGAAATGCAATGTCAGTTAACCAATGGTTGGCTTTGAACGACTTTGGTACCTTGTACCAAATATCCCGGAGTATGACGTGTCATTCTCCTGAAGTGTGAAGTGTCACACTTCATGTAACCAGGGTACA
>NW_003303345.1:11620-14969 GCF_000142945.1 Phytophthora infestans T30-4 | reverse complement strand
GTTGATTTTTTTTGTGATCACAAACCCGAAGGTTATATCGGCACAAAGTGTTGCGTCCGTGGTTTCTTTTGGGCAAGTGAAATAGCGGCGCTCAATGATCATAAGATCCGGAACTTCCTGCCGTCACTACGCACCATGCTGCGACTTTCAGCGTTTCCTTCTTCTCAGGGTCAGCGCTATTCTTTTTAAACGAATTACAGTGTGGTTATAACTTTTGTCGCGGTCTTCCTCTAATCGGGGTCGTGAGTATCTTGGGCCGATGTAGGAGGTAGTAGTATTAGCGACACTACTGAATTAGTAATGTAAAAGTTGATATATTCTTGCGTTGCTTGTTAGAAGGAAATCCACGACTGACTTCCTCAATTCACCTCGCTAAGAGTTTTTAGAGCTTCTTGCCTTTTAGCAGATCCCTCGTGCGTGGCGGTCCAGCTCCAATTCCCGCCACGACCAGCTGCTTCACGACTTCACACTTGGAACGTCACTGTCTTGGCCGCAGGTCCCGCTTGCTTGGACGTGGTCCGGAGCGTCTGGAGTGAGTAGACCTTCTGCGGGCAGTCAGCCAGCATCGTTAATCCACCGTCTAACTGTACACCGTGACAATTCTCCCCGACTGACGCTCGGTGACCTCGCCGAGCCACATCGCCCGGAGTCTGTCGCACGGTGTCTTCCACGGTCGGATCTGGAACGTTCCCACGTGACGTTCCACTTACATTCGGACTCTCGTTCCTTACTCCAGACGACGTTCCTTCGGCCTGCATGCCTCGCAGTCGCTCCACGCTAGCTCGCTCTCTTTCCTCACGACGCTCTATACGACCAGCCAGTCCTTCCAACTTGCGTCTCGCCGCCTTATCATTCTGGTCCTTAGCGCTCGGCCGGAGCCCTTCATAATATCGCATCACGTAACTGTAGCAGCCGACAACGAACACTCCAGGTAGACGTCCACGATCAACACAACCAGCGTCACTCCCATCCAGCCACACAGCACTCCTTCGACGCTCTCGTACACCAGGCGGGGCAGGTAGATTCGGATAGACAGTAGTAATGACGTCAGCAAGTAGCTCCCAACAATAAAGTCTCCAGCTCGATCCACGACAGCTACCACAGCTTCGCTAGTGGCGCGAGCGTACCGGCAGGACGTTCCCCATAGCAAAAGACTCGCATCTGGAGCGTACAGGCAGCACGAATGGTGGAACGCCTCACACCACTTAAGGCACATACGACCTGTAATCCCGAATCGGGACTCGTATTCCTGTAACACCGCGATAGGAACCAAGAACAGTAGCTTCACTAGCGCGCACGCGTACTCCGGAGGTGGCACACCTGCGGCATGGGCGTTTCGAGCCGCCACCAGGTAGCGATCGCAGCAAGTGTACCAGAAAAAGTAGATGGCACGCACGTTCTCGATCATTTCATCGAGGAACGCCCACGACACGTTCCGCAGAGGCGTCGTTGCAATCCAGATCACAACCCCCATCACAGCGCTGCCGACGACTCTCATCTCGTCCGCCACTTCGATATCCATCGCCCAGTTTGTCTGTTCCACCCATTCCGCAAAAGCTCCCCACATCGCCATCAATTTCCAAGTGACATCGTCGCAACAGTAGATCCTTCAGACCGTTAGCCGTAAGGAAGGTTCTTCAGCCGAAACCTTGTCCGCCCAAGTCACCAAGCATCATTGCGTCCCTCAGTCGACGCCACGTCCCAACTGTCGAACCTTCTCGCGTGCCCCTTAGCAGCCATCAAGTAAAAACTTCCTGTTTTCGGATTTCTCTCATTTCACAATCCGCTCCTCGCCATGTCCACGCGACTTACCGCCGCCGAGCAGAGGCGCTTCCGGGCGTTCTTCAACGCCGCCCTCGACCATGAGGAGCAGGGCACCCCTGGGGACACTGCGCGGGTCTTCCAGCAGCAGTTCTGGACCGAGCTGCGCGCGCGCCTGGGCGCCAACAGCATGTCGTCGGGTCTCCAGATCTTAGACCAACTCGCCGAGGACATCCTGAATGGTCAGACCGACGCTTCGGTCCAAGGAACCGTCGTGGCCCTCCCCGCGCCGTCAGACTCCGCTCCCTCTTCAGGCTCCGCCACGGCGTCGACAACGTCGTCGAGCAAGCAGTCAAAGTCGCCCTCCAAGAAGACACCCAAGTCGCCTAAGTCGCTCGCGCGAGGCAAGCGTAAGTCCAGCGGTGACGACTCTACTTCCAAGTCGTCCGCTAAGAAGGCTCGCGTCGCCAGCAAGCCCAAGAAGGCGCACGTTCCATCCAGCGAGCTCGGTCATTTTCTCGACGTGAGTCGCACGGCTCCAGCTCCCGTTCGTCGGGCGATTGCTGCCATCTTGGCGAAGACAGAGGCTCTTGGTAAGAAGCCCTGGCGCCTTGCGTACCCTCGGACCGGACGTCCCATGTGGTACGATCCAATCAAGTTCAGTCAAGTATACCGCGCACACTGGCGTTTCTGGATGACCCATCGCCGTGCTTTCTGGAAGTGGGCCCTACACGCTCCTCTTGCCACTGCAGCGGCCATGACTCAGCGTCGTAAGTCGAAGATGCGCGCTGTCCAAGCTCGCTGGGCCTTCACTAGCATTTGCATAGAGACAGGGGGCTTTTATGCCTTCCTCGAGATGTTGGAGAAGCGCCTTGAGATGTATTGGCTCGGTGGCCAGCCCGGCAGAGCCACACGCGATGGCCGCCCCTACAACGGACCCATTGCCGAGAACCTAGCGACCCTGAAGCAAAAGGGCAAGGAACGCTACGACGCCACGCTCGAGAACGCGCTGGACCCGTCGAATATCGACACTTACGGGTAGCCCAGCATGCGCTCTTTGTTTGAGTCTACGGACGCGCTGAATCCGGATGCAGACGAGAAGAGCCGGCTCTCGCTTGCTGCCTTAGCGCGAGTTCGCCGCGACGCCATGTCAAGCACGAAACCAAACGTGACTTGGGCTGGTGAGAAGAACGAGGAACCGTGGCAGGCGCTCGTAAACAACCACGCCGTCAAGCTGGCTCAAGATGACATCATGGCCCAGATCACCGCGGGAACGTACGAAGTCCCAACTGTCCGTCCACCGTCCGGTACGAAACGTCGTCGCGACGAGTGGTCCGAGTTCGAAGATTAAGGTGAGGACGAAGAGAAGGAAGCTGCGGCCGACGGCGAAGACGCTTCAGGTAACGACGACGAGGAGTCCGAAGCCGACGACGACGAAGACGAGCAGGAAGAGGAGGAATTCGTTGAGCACGAGGACGGCGACGAGGAAAGCGACAAGGACGAAGATGATGACGACCAGAAGAAGGCCGCCAAGTAGCACGTCTTTGCGTGGTAAACGTTCGTAGCTCTCGTTCCCTTTTAACCGTAA
>NW_003303345.1:3560-11437 GCF_000142945.1 Phytophthora infestans T30-4 | reverse complement strand
AGACTGATTGTTCACAAACTCCTTCACGTCCCAAACTGATGTTTCACAAACTCCTTCACGGTTCACCCCGACACACTCAGTCTTCGTATGCTCGTGACGTTCCCAAAATACCCAACTCCGTAAAACCCAAAGAACAACCCGTGGTCGTTCCAAAATAGAAAATATGTACACGTCACTCAGTGTTCTGAGACTCAGCGAGTCCAAAACACTCTCGTGCAGTCCCACAACTGCACACATTCTAACCGGCTCCCGTTTTGCCAGCTAGAACAACACCTCAGCATCGTCGACATCAGCTGACGTTCCCACGCAACTCCGGCAGACCTCTCTTCTTCCGATCTGCGTCCTCAAAGACACGTATCATCGCTCCAAACTCCGGTGCCAACGCCGCTCGAGACAACCAGAATGTCTCATACGTGGCGGTGAGTACGAGATACTGCAACTTACGCTTTTCGACTCTCTTCGCGATCACGTCCACTATCGGCGACGACACTCCCGAGAACGCAGTTTCTTCTTCGCCAATAGAGAGACGTTCCACAAAGCTCGTCGACGGCAGGTCCTCGACGTCCAATGGACCCGTACCGTCCTCATCCTCTTCTGCTTCGAATCTGTCAGGCTTCTCGTCTGCATAGGGTCGACTCCAGCGTCCTTGAAAGCGCTTCAGACGGTTGACGTTCACCGTGACGACCTTGTTAGGGTGCGTCGGAATCGCGATCCTGTAGGCGTTCTCCCCGACTTGGCCAACAACACGGTAGGGACCGTGCCAGGAGAACGCCAGCTTCTTCGTCCTGCGTTCCCCCACTCGGGCCCTAAAGTACTGGTACACCCAGACAGCGTCTCCTTCTGCATATGTCACCTTCACTTGGTTGTCCAACCTCTGCTCGTGTCGATCCTGAGCCTTGAGTAATTGTCGTTCCACAAGACGACGCGAGTCACGCAACGAGCGATACAATTTCCGGCGGTACGTCGCAACTTCGTTACTCTTCCAGTCCCTTCCTGTGTTTAGGAGCGCCAAGTCGGTGGGTAGCACAGGATCACGTCCATACAGACTAAAGAACGGGGTGTCACCGAGGCCTTCGTGATATGCCGTCCGGTACGCAAATAGGACCCTGGGCAGGTACACGTCCCAATCCGTCTGCGTCTCGTTCACAAACATACGTAGGATGCCCATCAACGTTCCGTTGAAACGTTCCACCAGACCTTGTGTCTGCGGGTGGTTCGCCGCTCCGAACAACTTCTTAATCCCCAACGTCTGATACAGTGACTTGGCCAGGTTGGACGTGAAGTTGGAACCACGATCGCTTAGTAGACGTTCCGGTACTCCATGTCGGCCGATAACGCCCTCTATCATTGCGTTCACGAACGAGATCGTGTCCAACGAAGCGACTGTAAATGCCTCGACCCATCTTGTGAAATAGTCCACAAACACCAGGATGTACTTGCTGCCACGAGGAGTGACGACCAATGGTCCAATTGCGTCGACTACGAGTAGCGGGAACGGGCCAGACAAGTCCTGAACTGGCATCCGTTGCATCAGTCCAGATCTCCACGGTCTATGTCCTTTTCCTCCACTGCAGATAGAACATTCACGCACGTACTCGATCACGTCCTTCCTCCACCCATGCCAATACGCGTGGCGTCTCACCTTGTCCGTCGTGACGTTCTCCCCCAATGTGCGGAAAAGATGTCGGCGTGACAATAGTGCAGGACCGTCTCGATGAGCGGTAACGGGACAGTTAAAACGCACACAGTTCTGGCTGGACCGGCACGTGCTCCTAGATGTACGAGACGTGCCAGAACTCCGTTTCGAATCAAGTAGTGCGGAGACATCTTCAGCACACTCACTCTCAGTTGTGGATCAAGAGCCAATGCTCCATCTTTCAGGAACGCCTTCAGCGCTCGCATCCAGGGCACACGTTCTTGTTCAGTCACGAACTTGTCATAGTCCAACCCAAACACGTCAATCGGTGATGAGTTAGCCTGTAGAGCTCTCCCTTGCGAGTCTCCCTCCTGCTCCGCTTGCGTGAGAGGCTCGACAACTACGGACGCATCCCCTGTCTGTTGCTTACTTCTCTCAGTCTCTCCGTAAGGATCCGTAGTCTCGGCAGGCTCCCCGACTGGGATTGGAACGTCGGTGACGTTCCTACCCAGCGTCCCGTTTAAGGCTTGCGTTCCAGGTCGAGTCTGTACTTCGTCTGAAGTCGGCACTTGTGAGTCGGGAGTCTCTCCCTCACTGTCGTTGAGAAGGTCCGCCATTCTGATCGCGCTAACAAGACCAGCTTCCGGTCGGTGATACAGTCTCGACAAACCATCCGCGTGTCCCATCGACGTTCCAGGCTTGTGATATATCTTAAACCGTAGCTGCGACAGCTCCATGGCCCATCGTGCCAACTTGGCGTTTGACGTTCTTGTTGTCTCGCCGAAGATCCACGTGAGAGCTTGATGGTCAGTGTACAGATCAAATTCTGCGTGACTCAGATAACACCGGAACTTGCGTGTCGACCATACGATTCCCCAGCACTCAATTTATGTCGTTCCACTTGTCTTGTTAACCCAGTTCCGTTGTGATCTAACCAGCATCTTACTCGCGTACGCGATCGCCCTGTCTCTCTTGTCGACCTCTTGCATCAGACATGCTCCCACCGCTAAGTGTGACGAATCTACATAGAGCTTAAACCTCTTCTTGAAGTCTGGATACACCAGTATCGGTGGTTTCACTAACGCTCGTTGTAGTTGTCGGAACGCGCCCTCACAGTCGTCGTTCCATCCGAAATTGACGTCCTTCTGCTTCAAGCGTTCCAGCGGCGCAGAGATTGCAGCGAATCCCGGTATGTAGCATCGAAAGTAGCTTGTCAGACCCAGGAATGCTCTAACCGTGTGCAAGTCATGCGGTCTCTCGATGTTCATCACCGCTTTTGCCTTCTCAGGGCTCGGTAGGATTCCAGTCGGAGTCACGATATGCCCTAGGAACGTCACTTGGTCACGTCCCCAATGGCACTTCTTCATTTTCAACTTGAACCCTGCCGTTCGGAAACGTTCCAGAACCTGTCGTACTCGGATCAGATGTGTCGGGAAGTCGTCGCTGAAGGCAACACAGTCGTCTAAGTAGACGAGGCACGTCCTCCACTTGAGATCAACGAGAACGTTCTCCATTAGACGCTCGAACGCAGGCACGGCGTTGCACAAGCCAAACGGCATAACCAACCACTCGTAGAGGCAGAATTTGCTTGTGAAAGCCGTCTTCTCCACACTGTCGAGATCCATTGGAACGTTCCAATATCCCGAAGCGATGTCCATAGTGGAGAAAAGCTTCGCGTTCCCCAGAACGTCCAGGATGTCGTCGATCAAAGGCATTGGATACCTATCCTTCACGGTCACAGCGTTTAGTTTCCGATAATCGATGCAGAATCTTACGCCACCATCAGGCTTCCGTATCATCAACACAGGACTGGCCCACGGGCTTGTCGACGGTCTGATAAGTCCGAGATCCAGGTATTCTTGAATCTCTGCTTCCATGACATCTCCTTCAGCTTTCGACACTCTGTACGGAGGCTGTTTAATAGGCGCGTGATCTCCGGTGTCTATTCTAGAACGTAGCAGGTCCGTCCTCCCAGGCTTCTTTGAAGTTTCGACGAATAAGTCTCTCAGGTCCTTCAACATCTTCGCGAAGAGACCCCTCTGTTCTGCTCCGAGTGACGAGTCTTCGAAGTCCACTTCGAAGTCGTCTTCCTCGCTGTCGTCCATGGTGGCACTCATCTCAGCCTCGACCGTTCCAACTTCAGCCGTCACGTTCCCTTTCACCGTACTCAGCACTGTGCTTACGTTCCTCGTCGTTCCATCTGACTTAGAGGCTCTGGTTGCGAACGCCGACTTGGGAACGATGGTTACAGCAGCGACGTACGCGCCAGACTTGATATCTACCTCTTCCGCGGAAGCATTACACACTTCGACCAACACCGTTCCATCCGTCACGGTACACAACGTCCTCGCGACTCTCAAAGCCTCGTCCGTTCCGGGAACGCCGTCGACCAACACAACTGAGTGGTCCTTCATCGTTCCGCGAACGTTCGATCTCACTAAGGCCTGACGTCCGGGTTCTAAACGCACCGTCGACGATATCGTAGCCACGTAGGTTTCTTCGACCCTTGTCGCACCCAACGGGATCACGTCTCCCGTCTCCTTCTGTGTCATGGACTGCTCCTCGAGGTCGATCACCGCACGGAACGCCCTTAGCGAGTCCGTTCCGAGAATTGCGTCCACAAACAAGTGATCGGTCACGACGAAAGGAGGGGTCTTCGCCAGCGTTCCAAGCGTGACGGGCAAGTCGATAACCCCACTAACGCAAATCTTGTGCCCCGAGACACTATCCAAGCTCCCAGTATAAGGTCGTAGAGGTTCGGAGGCTCGTCCGAGACGCTTCAGCACACGTTTGTCGACGAGACTGGCGATCGCACCTGTATCAGCTAGCATTTCGGACGGGCAGCAATCGATAAAGCCGTCCGACAGCGCTTGCACACCCCCAACGCTGCAGATGACACGCTTGCCATCCGGCACGACACTTTCACCGTCGTCGAAGACGTCATCGCTGCTCACTTCGCGCAGCCCAGGGCTTCTCCGCGGCTTGGGAGCTCTTCTCACGTTTAAGGAATAAACCTCGGGCTCCTCGTCTCCTATTTTGGGATCTCCGTCCTTAATAGTCACACCGAAAGTCACCCTCTTCCTGGAACTTGTCCCAACGGTCGCAGCCACTAATTTTGACGTCTTGTCCCGTCTGTCGCACAACTTGTCGCGAATAACGGAAGCTTCTGTCCCGAAATAGTCTCGTGCCCAGGCCAACGCTCGATTTTGGAACGTCTCAGCCAGCGCTCCACCCACTTCGACGAGGTATCCTCGGAACGAGTCCTCGTCCAAGAAAACTCTGTTCTCTTTGTCGTGCAAAGGTGGGATGTCGTCTTAAGCATCATTGTTCCCCCCGCTCGCAGGAACGTCAGATTGACGATCCTTCGTAGCGTTCTGCTCTTGTTTGAGGAGTTCGTACACTCGGTTACGAATTATGGAGCGCCATCGAAATGGTAACGTTCCCTTCTCCTCCGTAGGGAGTTCTGAGGTTGGCACGACGTCCTCTTCGAGTCCAACACAAACGTTCTGCACGAACACGCTCTCCAGCGCGTCCTCCGACATCTCCGTACAACCCATACGCTCGTCCTTGTCCGTCGTAACGGAGCCAACGACCGTCGGCGACTTCTCTCCCGTTCCTCCGACATCCTTGAAGTCCCGATTGGCACGTTTCGCTTCAGTCGACGTCTCTAGCGTGTAAGCGTACCAGTCCAGCCAATACTCTGGTGTTCCGAGATCTCCAGATGAGACCTCCCGGGTACGTTCCAACACGTCTTCCGGCATCCCAAGCTCGGCACTCATTTCCGCGAATGTCGGCTTCCCTTGTTCATCCGCGTTCCGCTTGGCACGTAGCAGCACCTCTTCTTCGTTCATCGGGAACAATCGTTCTTCCAGTTCCTTCTCGTACTCCTCGGTTTCATTCTTCACTACCTGGCTGCCACCGTGCTCGAGTATATCCAGCTCCTCGTCGGTAAACAGGTGTTCGTAGTGCTGCGTCGAATCCTTCCCCTTAGTACGTTCTTCGTCCTCCTCGGCCTTCTGAGCTTCTGTCCTTTCTTGACCTGTGCTCACTTGTCCAATAACTGCCGAGAACTGACTTGACCTGGCGCCAGATGCGTCCTCCGTGATCGTTTCGAGTGCTCCTTCGTACTGCTTTGAGCGGGTGGACAGCGTCTCCACCTCCTCGCTCTCTTGGCACTTCTCTTCGGCGTCCAACGTAGTCTCGGGGCGCTCCGTTGCTCCCTTACTGACGTCTTCCACCAACTTGGAACGTTCCGTTGTTCCGTTTTCCCAGTTTAGATTCGCCGAGGAACGTTCCGTTGTTTCCTCAGCGACCACTCTCACTCGTACAGGCTTCTCGATAGAGCCCTTTATCTCTAGACACTCGTTATTGGCGTCTGACGCAGTCTCGGGGCGCTCCGTTGCTCCCTTACTGACGTCCTGTACCAACTCAGAACGTGCCCTCTTTTCGTTTTCCCAGCTCAGCGTCGCAGAGGAACGTTCCGTTGTTACCTTAGCGACCACTCCGTCTCGTGCGGGCCTCTCCGTAGAGCCCTCACTCTTCCCGTCTCTTTCTAGCCCAGTCCCCGTTCAGTCGGACTGCTTTCGCTGCTCGTTCCACTCTTAGTTTCCACAATTTCCGTCGTTATGCTCGTGACAGGAACGTCACGAGCGCTTTCATCGCTCATCACACCTCGCCCGAGAGCCCTCTGATGTCCACCCGCCAAGTCTTGTCGCGGTGAACCCTCATCTCTCTTAGTGTCGCCAACCAGGCAAGAGGAAGGAGCGACACTTTCTTCCCCTTCCTCCTGCCCCCTTCATTGTTGGGACGTACCAGCGGGTGCAGTCACGCTCCCAGCGGCCACGCTCTGCATCATTCCTCGCAAAGTATCGAGGCTTGGGCATCTCGCCACCAGGTGACCCACCTTACCACACAGCAGACATTCCGCTTGGCGACGTTCTCCGTTCCGGTAATTCCCTTAAGGTGTGGGCCAGTCGCACTCTATCGAGTAGTGTCCAAGTTCGTTACACCGATTGCAACGGCCTTGTCCATGGGGACACGTCTCACGTCCACATCCAAAACGACCACAGCGTCCGCAAACCACTTCTCCTTCCGTGGTACGCGTGTCAGGCCCTAGTCGGATGCGAAGAGGTCCGAGCGGTGCGCCAGCCACGTTCCCATTCGGAGTTGGAACGCCAGTACTTGGAACGTTCGTAGGAGCCACGGCGCCAACGAACCCTTGTGACGTTCCAGGATTCTGCTGCTGCTGCTTCAGCATCAACTGGTTCATTTGTTGAAGCTGCTGGAGCATCTGCGACTGCGTGGACGTCACCGCGTTCACGTTCCTCACCGTCGTTCCACTATTCGCAAACTCGTCTTCTTCTTCCACAGGGAGGTGCAGATTCTTGTACAGCAATAAAGCGCACGCTTCCTGGATCGAAGCAGCTAGGTTCGCGTTCAAAAAGGCCCGCATCTGCTTGTTCCTTAACCCATCGAGAAAGAATTCGTACTGCATACGAGGCTCGTGATAGTTTAGGTACTCGCACATCGTGATGATCCTGTCGCCCCACTCTTCCGCAGATTCGCCGTAGTTCCTCTTAGCGGCCTTGAGTCGGCTCCACTACTGAGCTGGCGTCTGAAAGATGAAGCGGTTGTGGAATCTCACGCGCAGGGTTTCGAAATCGTTGATCCTTGCATTGTACCACCATTCCTGACCCAACTTGCCCTTCCGACACTGCTCAAAGGCAGTCAACCGCATTTGGTCGTCCATACCGAGCGTACACTTCTCGAAGGAACGCCAGAACGCGGCCGCCCTTTCGTACGTGGCCGTCTCTGAGTAGAACGGGACGATATCTTTCACAGCGTTCCGTAATTCT
Source organism: Phytophthora infestans T30-4 (assembly GCF_000142945.1). Classification (NCBI taxonomy): domain Eukaryota; phylum Oomycota; class Peronosporomycetes; order Peronosporales; family Peronosporaceae; genus Phytophthora; species Phytophthora infestans. Next base: position 3,946 of record NW_003303345.1, on the reverse strand, counting down.
GTCGGGATACCAACAATCGGAACGTCCTGCTGAGCGCCTCTTCCTGACCCGTGCGAGCCATTGCGGACTCCTTGGTCGAAGTACTGACTCGTCACTTGCCCTTGCGCAGGTACTGCGTTAGGTGCGTACCCTCCCGGAGCACCCACGCTCCCTTCTTGTCCTAGCGCTCCAGCTCGTCCCTGGAATGTCGCAACATATTCATAGGAGACGTTCTCTGGAACGGAAATCCGTACGTTCCGCTTATGGGGCTGGCAGGTGTCTGTCGTGCAGACGCTGCAGACCACGCGGGTATCGTTCCAGCAGCAGCCCACCCAGGTGTCGACGTCATTGGCGGTTGGAAGGGAGGGTAGAACGCACTCCGTTGGGGCGTCCACCACCTCCACCGT
>NW_003303345.1:0-2780 GCF_000142945.1 Phytophthora infestans T30-4 | reverse complement strand
GGGGGGTACCACGTTCCTCGGCATCTCCCCGACGTTCCCTTTCTTGAGTTTTCTGCGGCGTGCCGCCGCCAGCAGCTCTCTCAGCGCGCACTTCCTCTTTTTCCTCGAGGATCTCCACGGGCTCCATTTCCAACGGAGGAGCACATCCCCCTACCCTTTCACTGGCTCCAAGTCCTTCGCCGGACCGTCCATGAGCGCCCATTCTTTTCCTACTCCTTTTTCCTTCTTCCTTGACACTCCGTTGCCAAGCTTCTTCTCACACTTGTACTCCTACGGTATTTTGTTGGAAGATATCCTGCTTCTCCACCAAATTGTCGAGGTCTTCCTCTAATCGGGGTCGTGAGTATCTTGGGCCGACGTAGGAGGTAGTAGTATTAGCGACACTACTGGGATCGTAATGTAAAAGTTAACATATTCGTGTGTTGTTTGTTAGAAGGAAATCCACGACTAACCTCCTCATTTCACCTTGCTAACTGTTTTTAAAGGTCCTTGCCTTTTCAGCAGATCCCTCGTGTGTGGTGGTCCAGCACCAATTCCCGCCACGACCAGCTGCTTCACGACTTCACACTTGGAACGTCACTGTCTTGGCCGCAGGTCCCGCTTGCTTGGACGTGGTCCGGAGCGTCTGGAGTGAGTAGACCTTCTGCAGGCAGTCGCAGGTCCCGCTTGCTTGGACGTGGTCCGGAGAGTCTGGAGTGAGTAGACCTTCTGCAGGCAGTCAGCCAGCATCGTTAATCCACCGTCTAACTGTACACCGTGACACTTTACATTTTAATTCAGCCGCCATGTTGACGGACAACCGATTAGTTTCTCTACGAATTTTTTTGTTGGACACACTGGCAGTGTCTCTGGACTGCAACGACTGGATACCACAATTCGAGAAGTTCTTGACGGTCAGTCTGCCAGACTGTCTGGTCGTCGGAATGATGGAATCCATTTTCTATCATGGAAACTGGACCTGCTTAATTCAACACCACCGACTCGTCAGCATGAAGTTTTGCCAAGTTGCTTGGCATCAGTAGCGGGATATTAGTAATAACCCTTGCACATGCTGAATAAGCTGGCTGCTAGGAGCATCAACTTAAGGCTCTAATGTACTGCATTTACAGTGGTCGACAGCATCGATGGCATTAAAATGCACCAATCGAAAGCCCTAGCTCTACAGATTCTATTTGTATAGGTTTCAGTGCGATCTGTCGAGTACCAGCTGTTTCAAAACACAGCTGCGACGTTCTTTATTTTATTCAAGTCTAAATCATAAAACCTTTATATTCGAATACAAATGTGTCATAAATTATTAGATAATATAAACGTATAAAGTTAAAAAAGAAACATATTATTGGCTAAAGCAGGGAAAAGTCTGGGGGGCAAGCTACAAAATAAATTTGTACGCTCATTACGTATGTTATTTCCCAGCCGTTTCTAGCATACAAGGATCAGCATAAGTTTTGCCCAGCCTGAAAACCGCATCGAAAAAGGTCACTAATTGCTCCAGCTACACAAAAAAGCGTCCTCGATGCTGTCGACCACTGTTAATATTTCGTAGAAGTAATCGTGCTCTCGCGCTCAATACTCTAGGGTCAGTTTGCTAACTCGGCCTATGCGGTCACGTGGTCGTACAAGTCGCTGACCAACACCATGGCCACCACAGCATCAACCGTCAAATCCGCCCAAGTGATAAAGAATCGCGTGATGCACAGGCTCGCCACGAATAACAATCCGAACATAACGGAGTGGAATGGCACGGCGTGGACGGCGTTTGCGCAAGTGCCACGATGTTGTCGCTGCTCCGAGCTTATTTAGATGCAAAAGACCGGCTTTTCATTACTCAACTCACCGTCTACGGCACAACCACGATGAGTGACATTGACAACTTTGGCACCGTCCCCTCAACGCAAACATGCCGGCGACGGTGCAGACCGCGACGATTTCCAGTGTTCAGGGATTAATAGAGAAGGCTGCGATGGTGTACCTAACCAACTATAGTATCGTGGTGGCCGCCGTGAAGGCGGGCATATCCCGACAACCAGTTGCCCACATTCGCACCGCATGATAGCTGCTGCAAGTGTCAACGAGTTTCTCTCGTCAACCGAGATTTCTCATACATTCGAAGTAAACGTGTGTTGCTCATTCATCGACTACTCCTGTTGTTAGTACCATAGAACTTCGTCCCAGCGCGTAATGGTAGTGCCATAGCGATGTAAAAATTCAGGCACGTCTGTGCTTCTTGCGCACACCCTTGCCCTGTGATTCCTGCTCAGCAGCTTCACGTTCAAAACGTGACAGAAGCTGTAAGGCTTCGTCTGCCGTCGGCCGAGCACTCGGGTCTGTGTTCATCAACCGATCTAGGAAAAGCGCTCTTTCGGGCTCCGCAGTCCATTCCCGTTCAATCTTACTTGTCTTCACCAGGTATCCCACGGCCCATAAGTCAACCGCAGTCGTGTGGGATCCACCTTCCATAAAAATATCTGAAGCGTGTTTGTCGTGCGTCAAGTGATCGCCGCTGGGATATTTCTGCGGACTTTGAGCTGCATCAGCGAAGTCGATCAAAAACCATTCACCGCGGTCGATATGCTTGATCACGTTAGACCAACGGATGTCTCTGTGCATCCACCCGTTGCGATGGAGGACTACAAGGGCCTCGAGAACGTTCCCGAGCGCGACGAACAGTTCACTCAAGCTGCATGGCTTCATCTCAATGCCACGGGGCTTAAGTGTCAACCTCAATTGGTCTGAAGCCACCGAGACGACTGCATCGGCACAAGGATCGCCATAATCTT
>NW_003303344.1:52382-53346 GCF_000142945.1 Phytophthora infestans T30-4 | reverse complement strand
CAGCTTCCCGTTACCGCAATGTACTCCGCCTCCGTCGATGACAGCGCCCCCCGTGCGCTGCTTCTTGCTTCTTCCATCTGATGCATCCGCCGTACATCATGAGCGCGTAGCCGCTTGTACTGCGTCGAGTCTCGACGTCCCCAGCCCAAATCCGCATCCGAGTAGCCTTGGAGTCCTTCTTCACTTGTTTCTTGAACTCGATGCCGTGCGTCTTCGTAACTTGAATGTAGCGAAAGACGCGCTTGAGTGCTTGCCAGTGTGTGGGAAAAAGGAAGGTCGTTTGTGCACTAGATGATAAAATGCAAAGTGATTGATTTATTGGAGCTTACTCTGTCTTACGTCCTAGTCTGCATCCAATCATGTGGTGCATCCAATCACCAACACTCTGGACTCGTCCAATCATCCTGTTCGTCCAATCATCTGTTCGTCCAATCATCTGTTTGCGCATACATCCGTTTGCGCAATTGACTTACCGTAAACATCGCGGGGTCCTTGGAAACCGGTTTTACTGGTATGCCGAAGCTGGACGAGACGCCTTCTTGACAACACTCCCACTCGACTCGACCGCGCTTGGTGGCTTGATACCCAGCTTGTTGCGAAGATATTCGAACTGCACCGCGGTGATCGGCTTGGTCATTAGATCCGCCTTCATGTCCTTCGGCGAGCAGTACTGCAAGACTTCCTGGCCATCTTCAACCTTCTCGCGCACGAAGTGGTAGCGAATGTCGATGTGCTTGGTGCGCTTGTGAAACTCGGGGTTCTTGGCCAGCGCAATCGATCCTTGATTGTCCTCAAAAATCATGACAGAATCCTCGTTCTTCATTTCGCCGAGTTCACACAGGAATGCCTTGAGCCAGATCGCTTCTTGAACAGCTTCCGTTAACGCCATGTACTCCGCCTCCGTCGATGACAGCGCCACCGTGCGCTGCTTCTTGCTTCTCCAACTGATGCATCCGCCGTCATC
>NW_003303344.1:41832-52084 GCF_000142945.1 Phytophthora infestans T30-4 | reverse complement strand
ATTTTCCCTACTGTCAACAATGCGTCTGACATGCATATCCACTCCTAAAAATGCGATTCCAAATTACCTCGAATCCATCATCCAAAAAATCCGGATCAGCCTTGGAGTCCTTCTTCACTTGTTTCTTGAAACTCGATGCCGTGCGTCTTCGTAACTTGAATGTAGCGAAAGACGCGCTTGAGTGCTTGCCAGTGTGTGGGAAAAAGGAAGGTCGTTTGTGCACTAGATGATAAAATGCAAAGTGATTGATTTATTGGAGCTTACTCTGTCTTACGTCCTAGTCTGCATCCAATCATGTGGTGCATCCAGTCACCAACACTCTGGACTCGTCCAATCATCCTGTTCGTCCAATCATCTGTTCGTCCAATCATCTGTTTGCGCATACATCCGTTTGCGCAATTGACTTACCGTAAACATCGCGGGGTCCTTGGAAACCGGTTTTACTGGTATGCCGAAGCTGGACGAGACGCCTTCTTGACAACACTCCCACTCGACTCGACCGCGCTTGGTGGCTTGATACCCAGCTTGTTGCGCAGATATTCGAACTGCACCGCGGTGATCGGCTTGGTCATTAGATCCGCCTTCATGTCCTTCGTCGAGCAGTACTGCAACACCACTTGGCCATCTTCAACCTTCTCGCGCACGAAGTGGTAGCGAATGTCGATGTGCTTGGTGCGCTTGTGAAACTCGGGGTTCTTGGCCAGCGCAATCGACCCTCGATTGTCCTCGAAAATCATGACAGAATCCTCGTTCTTCATTTCGCCGAGTTCACAACGGAATGCCTTAAGCCAGATCGCTTCTTGAGCAGCTTCCGTTACCGCCATGTACTCCGCCTCCGTCGATGACAGCGCCACCGTGCGCTGCTTCTTGCTTCTCCAACTGATGCATCCGCCGTTCATCATGAACGCGTAGCCGCTTGTACTGCGTCGAGTCTCGACGTCACCAGCCCAATCCGCATCCGAGTAGCCTTGGAGTCCTTCTTCACTTGTTTCTTGAAACTCGATGCCGTGCGTCTTCGTAACTTGAATGTAGCGAAAGACGCGCTTGAGTGCTTGCCAGTGTGTGGGAAAAAGGAAGGTCGTTTGTGCACTAGATGATAAAAGGGAAAGTGATTGATTTATTGGAGCTTACTCTGTCTTACGTCCTAGTCTGCATCCAATCATGTGGTGCATCCAATCACCAACACTCTGGACTCGTCCAATCATCCTGTTCGTCAAATCATCTGTTCGTCCAATCATCCTGTTCGTCCAATCATCTGTTCGTCCAATCATCTGTTTGCGCATACATCCGTTTGCGCAATTGACTTACCGTAAACATCGCGGGGTCCTTGGAAACCGGTTTTACTGGTATGCCGAAGCTGGACGAGACGCCTTCTTGACAACACTCCCACTCGACTCGACCGCGCTTGGTGGCTTGATACCCAGCTTGTTGCGAAGATATTCGAACTGCACCGCGGTGATCGGCTTGGTCATTAGATCCGCCTTCATATCCTTCGGCGAGCAGTACTGCAAGACTTCCTGGCCATCTTCAACCTTCTCGCGCACGAAGTGGTAGCGAATGTCGATGTGCTTGGTGCGCTTGTGAAACTCGGGGTTCTTGGCCAGCGCAATCGATCCTCGATTGTCCTCAAAAATCATGACAGAATCCTCGTTCTTCATTTCGCCGAGTTCACACAGGAATGCCTTGAGCCAGATCGCTTCTTGAACAGCTTCCGTTAACGCCATGTACTCCGCCTCCGTCGATGACAGCGCCACCGTGCGCTGCTTCTTGCTTCTCCAACTGATGCATCCGCCGTTCATCATGAACGCGTAGCCGCTTGTACTGCGTCGAGTCTCGACGTCACCAGCCCAATCCGCATTCGAGTAGCCTTGGAGTCCTTCTTCACTTGTTTCTTGAAACTCGATGCCGTGCGTCTTCGTTACTTGAATGTAGCGAAAGACGCGCTTGAGTGCTTGCCAGTGTGTGGGAAAAAGAAGGGTCGTTTGTGCACGAGATGATAAAATGCAAAATGATTGATTTATTGGAGCTTACTCTGTCTTACGTCCTAGTCTGCATCCAATCATGTGGTGCATCCAATCACCAACACTCTGGACTCGTCCAATCATCCTGTTCGTCCAATCATCTGTTTGCGCATACATCCGTTTGCGCAATTGACTTACCGTAAACATCGCGGGGTCCTTGGAAACCGGTTTTACTGGTATGCCGAAGCTGGACGAGACGCCTTCTTGACAACACTCCCACTCGACTCGACCGCGCTTGGTGGCTTGATACCCAGCTTGTTGCGAAGATATTCGAACTGCACCGCGGTGATCGGCTTGGTCATTAGATCCGCCTTCATGTCCTTCGTCGCGCAGTACTGCAACACCACTTGGCCATCTTCAACCTTCTCGCGCACGAAGTGGTAGCGAATGTCGATGTGCTTGGTGCGCTTGTGAAACTCGGGGTTCTTGGCCAGCGCAATCGACCCTCGATTGTCCTCAAAAATCATGACAGAATCCTCGTTCTTCATTTCGCCGAGTTCACAACGGAATGCCTTAAGCCAGATCGCTTCTTGAGCAGCTTCCGTTAGCGCCATGTACTTCGCCTCCGTCGATGACAGCGCCACCGTGCGCTGCTTCTTGCTTCTCCAACTGGTGCATCCGCCGTTCATCATGAGCGCGTAGCCGCTTGTACTGCGTCGAGTCTCGACGTCACCAGCCCAATCCGCATCCGAGTAGCCTTGGAGTCCTTCTTCACTTGTTTCTTGAAACTCGATGCCGTGCGTCTTCGTAACTTGAATGTAGCAAAAGACGCGCTTGAGTGCTTGCCAGTGTGTGGGAAAAAGGAAGGTCGTTTGTGCACTAGATGATAAAATGCAAAGTGATTGATTTATTGGAGCTTACTCTGTCTTACGTCCTAGTCTGCATCCAATCATGTGGTGCATCCAGTCACCAACACTCTGGACTCGTCCAATCATCCTGTTCGTCCAATCATCTGTTCGTCCAATCATCTGTTTGCGCATACATCCGTTTGCGCAATTGACTTACCGTAAACATCGCGGGGTCCTTGGAAACCGGTTTTACTGGTATGCCGAAGCTGGACGAGACGCCTTCTTGACAACACTCCCACTCGACTCGACCGCGCTTGGTGGCTTGATACCCAGCTTGTTGCGAAGATATTCGAACTGCACCGCGGTGATCGGCTTGGTCATTAGATCCGCCTTCATATCCTTCGGCGAGCAGTACTGCAAGACTTCCTGGCCATCTTCAACCTTCTCGCGCACGAAGTGGTAGCGAATGTCGATGTGCTTGGTGCGCTTGTGAAACTCGGGGTTCTTGGCCAGCGCAATCGATCCTTGATTGTCCTCAAAAATCATGACAGAATCCTCGTTCTTCATTTCGCCGAGTTCACACAGGAATGCCTTGAGCCAGATCGCTTCTTGAACAGCTTCCGTTAACGCCATGTACTCCGCCTCCGTCGATGACAGCGCCACCGTGCGCTGCTTCTTGCTTCTCCAACTGATGCATCCGCCGTTCATCATGAACGCGTAGCCGCTTGTACTGCGTCGAGTCTCGACGTCACCAGCCCAATCCGCATCCGAGTAGCCTTGGAGTCCTTCTTCACTTGTTTCTTGAAACTCGATGCCGTGCGTCTTCGTAACTTGAATGTAGCGAAAGACGCGCTTGAGTGCTTGCCAGTGTGTGGGAAAAAGGAAGGTCGTTTGTGCACTAGATGATAAAATGCAAAGTGATTGATTTATTGGAGCTTACTCTGTCTTACGTCCTAGTCTGCATCCAATCATGTGGTGCATCCAATCACCAACACTCTGGACTCGTCCAATCATCCTGTTCGTCCAATCATCTGCTCGTCCAATCATCTGTTTGCGCATACATCCGTTTGCGCAATTGACTTACCGTAAACATCGCGGGGTCCTTGGAAACCGGTTTTACTGGTATGCCGAAGCTGGACGAGACGCCTTCTTGACAACACTCCCACTCGACTCGACCGCGCTTGGTGGCTTGATACCCAGCTTGTTGCGAAGATATTCGAACTGCACCGCGGTGATCGGCTTGGTCATTAGATCCGCCTTCATGTCCTTCGTCGAGCAGTACTGCAACACCACTTGGCCATCTTCAACCTTCTCGCGCACGAAGTGGTAGCGAATGTCGATGTGCTTGGTGCGCTTGTGAAACTCGGGGTTCTTGGCCAGCGCAATCGACCCTCGATTGTCCTCAAAAATCATGACAGAATCCTCGTTCTTCATTTCGCCGAGTTCACACAGGAATGCCTTGAGCCAGATCGCTTCTTGAGCAGCTTCCGTTAACGCCATGTACTCCGCCTCCGTCGATGACAGCGCCACCGTGCGCTGCTTCTTGCTTCTCCAACTGATGCATCCGCCGTTCATCATGAACGCGTAGCCGCTTGTACTGCGTCGAGTCTCGACGTCACCAGCCCAATCCGCATCCGAGTAGCCTTGGAGTCCTTCTTCACTTGTTTCTTGAAACTCGATGCCGTGCGTCCTCGTAACTTGAATGTAGCGAAAGACGCGCTTGAGTGCTTGCCAGTGTGTGGGAAAAAGGAAGGTCGTTTGTGCACTAGATGATAAAATGCAAAGTGATTGATTTATTGGAGCTTACTCTGTCTTACGTCCTAGTCTGCATCCAATCATGTGGTGCATCCAGTCACCAACACTCTGGACTCGTCCAATCATCCTGTTCGTCCAATCATCTGTTCGTCCAATCATCTGTTTGCGCATACATCCGTTTGCGCAATTGACTTACCGTAAACATCGCGGGGTCCTTGGAAACCGGTTTTACTGGTATGCCGAAGCTGGACGAGACGCCTTCTTGACAACACTCCCACTCGACTCGACCGCGCTTGGTGGCTTGATACCCAGCTTGTTGCGAAGATATTCGAACTGCACCGCGGTGATCGGCTTGGTCATTAGATCCGCCTTCATGTCCTTCGTCGCGCAGTACTGCAACACCACTTGGCCATCTTCAACCTTCTCGCGCACGAAGTGGTAGCGAATGTCGATGTGCTTGGTGCGCTTGTGAAACTCGGGGTTCTTAGCTAGCGCAATCGACCCTCGATTGTCCTCGAAAATCATGACAGAATCCTCGTTCTTCATTTCGCCGAGTTCACAACGGAATGCCTTAAGCCAGATCGCTTCTTGAGCAGCTTCCGTTACCGCCATGTACTCCGCCTCCGGCGATGACAGCGCCACCGTGCGCTGCTTCTTGCTTCTCCAACTGATGCATCCGTTGTTCATCATGAACGCGTAGCCGCTTGTACTGCGTCGAGTCTCGACGTCACCAGCCCAATCCGCATTCGAGTAGCCTTGGAGTCCTTCTTCACTTGTTTCTTAAAACTCGATGCCGTGCGTCTTCGTTACTTGAATGTAGCGAAAGACGCGCTTGAGTGCTTGCCAGTGTGTGGGAAAAAGGAAGGTCGTTTGTGCACTAGATGATAAAATGCAAAGTGATTGATTTATTGGAGCTTACTCTGTCTTACGTCCTAGTCTGCATCCAATCATGTGGTGCATCCAATCACCAACACTCTGGACTCGTCCAATCATCCTGTTCGTCCAATCATCTGTTTGCGCATACATCCGTTTGCGCAATTGACTTACCGTAAACATCGCGGGGTCCTTGGAAACCGGTTTTACTGGTATGCCGAAGCTGGACGAGACGCCTTCTTGACAACACTCCCACTCGACTCGACCGCGCTTGGTGGCTTGATACCCAGCTTGTTGAGAAGATATTCGAACTGCACCGCGGTGATCGGCTTGGTCATTAGATCCGCCTTCATGTCCTTCGGCGAGCAGTACTGCAAGACTTCCTGGCCATCTTTAACCTTCTCGCGCACGAAGTGGTAGCGAATGTCGATGTGCTTGGTGCGCTTGTGAAACTCGGGGTTCTTGGCCAGCGCAATCGACCCTTGATTGTCCTCGAAAATCATGACAGAATCCTCGTTCTTCATTTCGCCGAGTTCACAACGGAATGCCTTGAGCCAGATCGCTTCTTGAGCAGCTTCCGCTAACGCCATGTACTTCGCCTCCGTCGATGACAGCGCCACCGTGCGCTGCTTCTTGCTTCTCCAACTGATGCATCCGCCGTTCATCATGAACGCGTAGCCGCTTGTACTGCGTCGAGTCTCGACGTCACCAGCCCAATCCGCATCCGAGTAGCCTTAGAGTCCTTCTTCACTTGTTTCTTGAAACTCGATGCCGTGCGTCTTTCGTAACTTGAATGTAGCGAAAGACGCGCTTTGAGTGCTTTGCCAGTGTGTGGGAAACAGGGAACGTCGTTTGTGCACTAGATGATAAAATGCAAAGTGATTGATTTATTGGAGCTTACTCTGTCTTACGTCCTAGTCTGCATCCAATCATGTGGTGCATCCAATCACCAACACTGGACTCGTCCAATCATCCTGTTCGTCCAATCATCTGTTTGCGCATACATCCGTTTGCGCAATTGACTTACCGTAAACATCGCGGGGTCCTTGGAAACCGGTTTTACTGGTATGCCGAAGCTGGACGAGACGCCTTCTTGACAACACTCCCACTCGACTCGACCGCGCTTGGTGGCTTGATACCCAGCTTGTTGCGAAGATATTCGAACTGCACCGCGGTGATCGGCTTGGTCACTAGATCCGCCTTCATGTCCTTCGTCGAGCAGTACTGCAAGACTTCCTGGCCATCTTTAACCTTCTCGCGCACGAAGTGGTAGCGAATGTCGATGTGCTTGGTGCGCTTGTGAAACTCGGGGTTCTTGGCCAGCGCAATCGACCCTTGATTGTCCTCGAAAATCATGACAGAATCCTCGTTCTTCATTTCGCCGAGTTCACAACGGAATGCCTTGAGCCAGATCGCTTCTTGAGCAGCTTCCGCTAACGCCATGTACTCCGCCTCCGTCGATGACAGCGCCACCGTGCGCTGCTTCTTGCTTCTCCAACTGATGCATCCGCCGTTCATCATGAACGCGTAGCCGCTTGTACTGCGTCGAGTTTCGACGTCACCAGCCCAATCCGCATCCGAGTAGCCTTGGAGTCCTTCTTCACTTGTTTCTTGAAACTCGATGCCGTGCGTCTTCGTAACTTGAATGTAGCGAAAGACGCGCTTGAGTGCTTGCCAGTGTGTGGGAAAAAGGAAGGTCGTTTGTGCACTAGATGATAAAATGCAAAGTGATTGATTTATTGGAGCTTACTCTGTCTTACGTCCTAGTCTGCATCCAATCATGTGGTGCATCCAATCACCAACACTCTGGACTCGTCCAATCATCCTGTTCGTCCAATCATCTGTTCGTCCAATCATCTGTTTGCGCATACATCCGTTTGCGCAATTGACTTACCGTAAACATCGCGGGGTCCTTGGAAACCGGTTTTACTGGTATGCCGAAGCTGGACGAGACGCCTTCTTGACAACACTCCCACTCGACTCGACCGCGCTTGGTGGCTTGATACCCAGCTTGTTGCGAAGATATTCGAACTGCACCGCGGTGATCGGCTTGGTCATTAGATCCGCCTTCATGTCCTTCGTCGAGCAGTACTGCAAGACTTCCTGGCCATCTTCAACCTTCTCGCGCACGATATGGTAGCGAATGTCGATGTGCTTGGTGCGCTTGTGAAACTCGGGGTTCTTGCCCAGCGCAATCGATCCTTGATTGTCCTCAAAAATCATGACAGAATCCTCGTTCTTCATTTCGCCGAGTTCACACAGGAATGCGTTGAGCCAGATCGCTTCTTGAACAGCTTCCGCTAACGCCATGTACTCCGCCTCCGTCGATGACAGCGCCACCGTGCGCTGCTTCTTGCTTCTCCAACTGATGCATCCGCCGTTCATCATGAACGCGTAGCCGCTTGTACTGCGTCGAGTCTCGACGTCACCAGCTAAATCCGCATCCGAGTAGCCTTGGAGTCCTTCTTCACTTGTTTCTTGAAACTCGATGCCGTGCGTCTTCGTAACTTGAATGTAGCGAAAGACGCGCTTGAGTGCTTGCCAGTGTGTGGGAAAAAGGAAGGTCGTTTGTGCACTAGATGATAAAATGCAAAGTGATTGATTTATTGGAGCTTACTCTGTCTTACGTCCTAGTCTGCATCCAATCATGTGGTGCATCCAGTCACCAACACTCTGGACTCGTCCAATCATCCTATTCGTCCAATCATCTGTTCGTCCAATCATCTGTTTGCGCATACATCCGTTTGCGCAATTGACTTACCGTAAACATCGCGGGGTCCTTGGAAACCGGTTTTACTGGTATGCCGAAGCTGGACGAGACGCCTTCTTGACAACACTCCCACTCGACTCGACCGCGCTTGGTGGCTTGATACCCAGCTTGTTGCGAAGATATTCGAACTGCACCGCGGTGATCGGCTTGGTCATTAGATCCGCCTTCATGTCCTTCGGCGAGCAGTACTGCAACACCACTTGGCCATCTTCAACCTTCTCGCGCACGATATGGTAGCGAATGTCGATGTGCTTGGTGCGCTTGTGAAACTCGGGGTTCTTGCCCAGCGCAATCGATCCTTGATTGTCCTCAAAAATCATGACAGAATCCTCGTTCTTCATTTCGCCGAGTTCACACAGGAATGCGTTGAGCCAGATCGCTTCTTGAACAGCTTCCGCTAACGCCATGTACTCCGCCTCCGTCGATGACAGCGCCACCGTGCGCTGCTTCTTGCTTCTCCAACTGATGCATCCGCCGTTCATCATGAACGCGTAGCCGCTTGTACTGCGTCGAGTCTCGACGTCACCAGCCCAATCCGCATCCGAGTAGCCTTGGAGTCCTTCTTCACTTGTTTCTTGAAATTCGATGCCGTGCGTCTTCGTACCTTGAATGTAGCGGAAGACGCGCTTGAGTGCTTGCCAGTGTGTGGGACACGGGTCCGCCGCGAACTGGCTAAGAACTCCCACTGCAGCAGCGAGGTCCGGTCGAGTTCCAACCATGAGGTACATCAGGCAGCCGACAGCATTGCGATAAGGCACCTTGGCCATGGTCTCTTCATGGTTGCATCCTCCTTCGCACATGGCCCCTCCTTCGCACATGGCCTTGGTCAACTTGAGTCCTGGGTCTTGAGGGGTCTTGACAGGATTGCTGTTCTCCATGCCAAACTTCTCCAGGATGTCCTTCGCAAACTTGGTCTGACGCACTGACACTTTTCCTGAAGTCGCATCTTGATCGATCTCCATACCGAGGAAATACTTGAGGCGACCCAAGTCCGTCATGTCGAAGCGTTCACTCAAAGCCTTCTTCGTCGACTTGAGAAGCTCGTCGTTGTTACTGGCGAGGACCAGATCATCGACGTATAGAGCCACGAAGATCATGTCTTGGTCATCCCACTTGACGTAGATGCAGTGATCGGCTTCACACTTCTTGAACCCCAGTTCCAGCATGAACTTGTCAATGGTCTGGTTCCACATTTGTGGCGACTGCTTAAGACCGTAGAGTGAACGCTTGAGATGACAGACATGGTCAGTGTAACGGGGTACAATCCAGTGTGCCCCATGTTACATAAAGAGTGACCCGTCACTCTTGTGGACACCTGGTACACGGTACCAGGTGCTCTCGGAACCAGTCAGTGCATGACTACTTAGCTCTACTATAGGTAACCTCTAGTTTGTATGAGACCCAAGCTTATCTTACTTATAAATACATCAGTCTTAAATCTACTCCTCTAAGTAGCAAACCGTTCCCACTGAGGCTGGGAACACGTGGACTTACGTTCACTCGGGTAGTTAATACCCTTAAGCGCTTCCTCTGTGCAAGGTGCTGTGTGACCCCGTTACACTTAATAGCACTCGTAGTCAATCTAGCACCATCGCGGGTAGATTGAACTACCTGAATTCTCTGTGCGCTCAACGTTTGAGCCAAGATGGACCGAAGCGAGTTTTCTCGCTTGAACGACTCACAGTACGAGTCTGTTCGGAAGATGGGAAGCATCTTTGGACAAGATGTCCTTCGCAGCTTGGCGGGCGGCGACGCCTGCCGAGCAGCAAGAGCGCGTGACCGCGTTTGAGACCTGCGAGCGTGGTCTCATCGCTCACGTCCGCGGGAGCTTGGAGGCCACGATGGTCGCTCCTCAGGCAACCAGGGCTAAGCCGGTGTGGGTGAAGGTCTCCGCGTTTGAGGGGAAAGGAAGGAGAGAACCTTCACTTCTGGGTCCGTGAGATGGAGGATCGCCATGAAGGCGGGTCTGATCTCGGACGAGCCAAGTTCGGGTGGCGTTAGCCTGTCCAACCTTGGTGGGACGTGCCAAGCACTGGGCGTACACT
>NW_003303344.1:37458-40334 GCF_000142945.1 Phytophthora infestans T30-4 | reverse complement strand
CTACGCGGAAGGGGTAATGTGGGTACTCCTTTTTGTTTCCCTGCAACTGAAGGAGTCGTGCTCCCCTACATCCCCGCGAAGGGCTTTGGCTAGAAATCCTTTGTGTTTTATAGTGTTCTTCATGGTTACGCGTAAATCTGAATTGCCACCGAGATAAAACAGAGAAGAAAGTGACCTCCCCTGTCACTTAGGGCGAGGGAGAGTGGTCTGAACCTTGTTCAGGCCGACGACGATACAAACGACTGGGAGTTCAGGGCCCGGACTCCTCTGACTCGGTCGGTGGACACCAACTCTGTCCGGTGTGTGTGCGGATATGACACGCCAGCTGATCCCAACACCGAAGGTCGTCGCGCCGTATGCGCTTCGACAGTGGTGGTGCTGAAGGGCATTCACCAGGTGGGTAACATAGGTCCACATTGCGGGTAACAAGTTCCGCAAGCAGCGAAGCTGCTTAAGGAGACCGACATTCGGTGCTCCGAGCGTGGGTAACAAAGTTCCACGCAAGGTCACTCAGACTATAACTGATAAGGAAGTCGCTGTATGCGCTTCCGGTGTGGGTAACAGAGCTCCACACAACCAACGTGGGTAACAGAGTTCCACACCCAAGGCGAGTAACATAGCGCCGCACACAGAGCCATTGGCTCGAGGCGCGAGGTTGTCTTGGCCTCGCCGGACGTGAGCAACTCGATCGACGTCAAGTCGCGCAGACTCAAACTGCTGACGCGAAGGCTGAATGCCTTCGGTCGACACGGCCGACGCGGTCGACCATACCGACGCAGTGCACATGGCGGAGAGCCGTTGCGCCTGACAGTGGCTATTAGAAGCCACGAGAGACTCAGTAGTCTCGAGGTTGAGTGGGGGAGAGGCTCGGAAATACCTTTCCTCCCTGACTTTCCAAGAGGCAGGTAGCCGTCGTGCTGCCAGTGGCTACCACAAGCCACGAGAGACTCAATAGTCTCGAGTGTAAGTGGGGGAGAGGCTCGGAAATACCTATCCTCCCTGGTCTTGAGGTAAGACCAAGTTCCTTACGGAACCAGGCGTCGATGTACATCGACTGCAGGCTGGAGGCGAACAGCCGGGCTAGAGCTGCGGTAGCTCTAGCCGAACAAGACATAGTGGCGAAGAAAGCCACGGGCGCAAGGTGCCTCGGAATCGCTGAGCGAATCAGCAGTGTTGAGGTTGCAAGCAACCACACACGAGGCGAAGCGCGGGTCTAGTGCAATCGACGCACTGGTCCCTTGGTCATGAACGACCTGTCGAGTAGGGTGAACGGAACGTCTCACCCGCCGACAAAGCGGTTGCGGTACGTGATGTACGCAACGCGCCGAATATAATGGGCCGTGGAGCCATAACCCAAGTGTGGTGCACGAGTGCACACACAACTGACCAGGTGGTGGTCGAGGCAAGGCACGCAGTCGTAACTGGTGCCGCGCCGAGCATGACATCGTGGTGATGGCAGCTTGCCTCACCATGGGTTGGTACCCGTGAGTACTCGGTGAGAATGCCAGACACCAACGCCGCAGTGGCATGGTGGTGAGATATGCCCCACCACGGTCGAGTACCATCAGGGTACATGGTGTCTGTGACAGACACTGGTATAGGTGCAAAGGATATGTACCATACCACGACCCGATGCGCTCTGGACGCTGTGAGTCAACGCACGTACCGTGCATCGGCACTGGCTGCTGTCGAGCAACCTGCCAGGAGTTCCACGTAATGAACTCGTCGTGCATGACACACATGAAGTGCACGGAGCACTTATGGTGGCTGTGGTACGTATCATACACAGCGTACCTCGTGTACGTCCCATGGACCTGTACACTGTGCTTGCACATGGTGTGCATGAGTGAACATGGCCAGAATGCTTTCGGGGAACAGCAACAGCGAGAAGTTGTTTGCCCCCAAAACAGGGCCACTCTGTGGGTGGGGACTTAACCCCCACCCAGAGTGTAGTGACCCTAGCGTTACCGGGTGTTAGGGTGGGGAGAAACCCCCCTCCACCACGGGTGGTGTACCGTCACGGTACACGGTGTCGATGAAGAACACCTACGCGCCGTTGGTATGTTGACCAAGACGCGAAGAGAGCGTGGCAGAAGCTCTGCCCGCAAGGATGGATCCTTGCTGGAGCCAAAGGCATGGCTCGAGGTGAGCGGAGAGCTCCCTCTAGTGCTAAGGAAGGTGTTGCCCTTCTCGGTGTCGTCCCTCGCGGGAGACACCATGCTCCGGACGCGTTTGCGAGGACTGTCGTGTCCTCTGGTGCGAACTGTGGGCGAATGCCACACGTTCGGATGCTATTGCACCCTGTGCCAAAGCACTGTACGCGCGCTAGCGCAGGAGCTAAGGCAGCTCTGAGTGGAGGCTTTGCGGCCAACACAGTTGTGAGCATAGGGATGCAAATCCCAGTGAGCTTTGGCAGCACAAGTCACTGTGGATGTGACTGAGAGCCGCGCCAGTCTCGTGGCTGCTCAGTGTGAGAGTTCACCTTTTGGTGTTTTAATTCTCTCACTTCTGATTGGAGAATCAGTTGTGATTGGAGAATCAGGTGATTCTCAGTTAAGTGCGGGAGGATGTAACGGGGTACAATCCAGTGTGCCCCATGTTACATAAAGAGTGACCCGTCACTCTTGTGGACACCTGGTACACGGTACCAGGTGCTCTCGGAGCCAGTCAGTGCATGACTACTTAGCTCCACTATAGGTATTAATATACTTCTTAAATAGATAAGACTGAAATGTATAGGGATCCGAATGGTGCTTCACTTTTTGGAACAAAATAGCCTGCGTTTTTACATTCCAGTATAATCATGAATTCGTGGAGGGTTATTACAAATTACAGTGAGAGAGCACAAAGAGGACAACGAATCCCTCCCGGCTGAT
>NW_003303344.1:4878-10412 GCF_000142945.1 Phytophthora infestans T30-4 | reverse complement strand
AGGTCGCTTGGATCCACTTCACTGTAAGTGCACACTCGTCGTGGCATCTGAGCTCTCCAATCATCTAACATCATCTCGCAACCGTCTGTGATCTCCATTGTCCCACGAAAGTTCGAGATCCACTGCATCCATCATCCCTATACCCTGGATCCAGGTCCCTCCAGGCGGGATCCTCCCTCCTTGGATCCGAACTCGGAAGTATGGGATCCGGGGTACATCGCGGTGGATCTTGACTCCTCATTAGTCGTGGCTACTAGATCCACCTTCAGAGGGCACCTACCACTATTCCTTCATAGGATCCACACTCGATCCACCCGTACATAGCGTATCCCATATCCACCCAAGTGGATCCAGGTAAGGGTGGATCCGAGATAAGTCTTGGTGGATCTTGCCTTCTCGTACATCGCTCATACCAGATCCATCGTCATTTCATACGGGGTGCTGCTCGCCATGGCTAATCCACCACCGGCAACTTGCATCCGTGCCAGCCAACCCAAATCCTCTCTAATCACTTGAAATTGTCATTGATTCGGGATAGTGACCCCGCGTCAGGCCCATTCTCTTATTTCTGAGAAAGCACTTTACCACACATCGCTCATACCAGATCCATCGTCATTTCATACGGATGGCTGCTCGTCATGGCTAATCCACCACCGGCAACTTGCATCCGTGCCACCAACCCAAATCCTCTCTAATCACTTGAAATTGTCACTGATTCGGGGTAGTGACCCCGCGTCAGGCCCATTCTCTTATTTCTGAGAAAGCACTTCACCACAGTCTCGATCACGTTCGCGTGATCGCTCGAGTCGCTCTCCTCGTGCGAGCTGGCATGCGTCACAAGGTGGTTCGCAGCGAGGCTGGCCTCATACGCCTGGACCACATTCGGGACGTCCCGAAGGAGATTGGCACGAGGCTCCCACGTATCCTCGTCGGGAGGAAACCCGAGCCATCGTACCCGATAGCGACGGTCGGCCGGAACATCGTGGGCGAGCCCACGATGACGTTTGGGGGCGCGAAGTGGATCTTTGTGAGCAACGATGTACTCAACAATCCAGCGGGTATCTCCGGCAGCGTCAACAACAGGAGGAGGGCCGTCGCGTCGACAGCACTCGCGCTCTGGCTGCCCAGAGCGAGAAAGACTTGCTGAACAGCTACTGGGATGCCCAGCAGGAGTTGGATGAGGCTCTCGATCAGACTGCCCGGGCCACCGGGGAGAGTGCGCAGCTGCGTCAGTCGAACCGAGAGATCCTTGCTCGGTTGCAGATGCTGGAGAGGTCGGTTCACGGACGTTTGCAGACGGGGACGCAGCCTCGAGATCCGACTCCTGGTGCGGATGGGTCGATGGCTCGCCGCGCCCGTCGAGAAGGTCGCTCGACGCATGCTCCGGATCAGTAGCCTGAGACGACTCAGGAATCGTAGCGGGGTGATACTTCTTGAGTCGTCCGACGTAAAACGTCGGATGCAGACGTAGTGACGTAGGAATGTCAAGCGTGTAGGCATCACCAATGGCTTTGATTACCGTAAATGGCCCAATAAAGCGCGGCGCGAGTTTGTTCGCGCCGAGGTTGGTATCCGCAGAGTTTCTGATACCTTCAGTCGACAGGAGCACGCGTTCGCCTGTCGTAAACGTGGCCGTGTTCTTGCGGCCGATCCTATCGGCGTTCATCTTCTGCTTGTCCACTGCATCCTGCAGTGCGTCTCGAACATAGCGGGTGACCGCTTGGCGCTGTAGTACGAGGTCGGAGACGACTGCGGAGTCGATTGGTCGCGCCGCATGCTTCGGCGCGTAGTTAGCTGGCGCAAGTGAGCTCGATGCGGAGCGTGTCACTGCGTTGACCGACGTGGGAACAGGGGATACACTCGAGATATCATTAGCAACCGGTGTATGTACCGGTTGACCCAGTACCGGTGTAGCCGCCGGAGACATCGCAGATGGAGTAGACGGCTTGTCGGCAGCTTCTTCCCCACCCAGAGTGGAGACACGCGGCGCTGTGGGATGGCCCACGGCGAGGAGAGCAGGGACACGCGGGTGTCGCGCGTTATTAACGAAGAAGGGCGTCAGCCCAGTCGACGCGTGTACCGCGTTGTTCAGAGCGAACTCGGCCAGTGGCAGAAACGAGCTCCAGCTGGAGAACGACGTCGCGTAGCTTCGAAGGACGTCTTCGAGGACGCGATTTACGCGCTCCGTCTGGCCGTCCGTTTCCGGATGGGCTGCTGTGGACATCATTAGCTTCGAGCCCAGTAGCTCGAAGAGCTTTGACCAGAAGGCCGACGTGAAGCGCGGGTCGCGGTCGGAGACGATAGATTCGGGAAGGCCATGATGACGGAAGACAGCATCGAGGAAGTGCACCGCGGTATCTGCCGCGGTGATCGCATCCGACACCGGAATCAGGTGAACCATCTTGCTGAAGCGGTCTACGAATACCAAGACACCTGATCGTCCTTTAGCATCGGGTGGGAGCCCGAAGATGAAGTCCATCGACACCGAGCGCCAGGCCTCGGTGGCCACTGGTAGAGGGCCACTGGGAGACTGCGAAGACGAGGCAGGTTTCACGCGCTGGCAGGTCTCGCAGGTGCGCACCCACTTACGCACCCATTTGTACAGGTGCGGCCAATAAAAGTCGCGTGACACAGCGGCAAATGTCTTCTCGCGACCGAGATGAGCGCCCAGCGGGGCATCATGAAACTCATGGATAATCCGTGAGCGCAGATCGGGGTCGTTAGGGACAACGACACGTGGGGCATCGAAGTTGTCGATGCTGTACGCCAGCAGCTCGTCCTCGAGACGATATCGGTGGATTTTGTTTCGTACAGAGCGGGAAAGGGCTCCCAGTGTGTCGGCGCTGGGAGAGCGGAGATGCTTCAGGATACTGGAGCACGTCGAGTCATGTTCGTAAGCAGCTCGGATCTCGTCGCGAAGTGGCATTACCTGGGAGACGCTCGTCAGGTTGACGCCTGACGCCTCGCACGTGGCACACTCGTCTACATCGTCTTCATCCAGCGAAGCTTGTCGACCCAATGCACCGCGTGGGTCGTAGTCGGGACGCCAAGACAAAGCGTCGGCGAGAATGTTGTTCTTGCCGGATTTGTAGTGGACAACGAAGTTGTACTCAGAGAAGAACGAAAGCCAGCGGACCATCCGCTGGGGGAGATGAGGACTCTTCATCGCTGTCCTCAGCGATGCGTGATCGGTGTACACCGCGAAGGTATCCTCACCCAACAAGTACACTCTGAACTTGATCAGAGCGTAGCGCATCGCAAGGAGCTCCTTGTCGTGAACAAGGTAGTTGCGCTCCGCCGGCTTCATCTGCCTAGACTGGTAGCTTACGACACGCTCTCGATCTTCTTCATCGAATTGCATCAGCGCACAGCCGATGGCAAAATCGCTCGCGTCGCAGACGACGTGAAAGGGCTTCGATTCATCCGGGAGCGCGACGATTGGGGCCTCGGCGAGACTCTTCTTCACCGAGTCGAAGGCGGCTTGATGTGCGGAAGTACACGACCACGACACATCTTTCTTCAACAACGAAGAGAGCGGCTGGATCAATCCGGCGTAATTCTTCGTGTACTTGTGGAGATAATTTGCGAGACCCAGCCACTGACGCAGTTCAGTGTAATTCTGTGGCGTAGGCCACGCACATATCGACGACACTTTCTCGGGGTCGGCGCGGACGCCGTTCTTGCTCACAAAGCAGTCAAGCACCGGAATCTCCGGCGCGCAGAATATACACTTCTTCAAGTTGGCATACAGCTTGTTTTCGCGCATCACTTGGAAGACTTGCCTCAGATGCTTCAAGTGGACTTCAAACGCGCTGAGGCCTCCCTCAGCGCGACTGTGTACGAAGATGTCATCGAAATAACTCGGTGCGAAATCGCGGAGCGGGCGCAGCACATGGGATACCATGCGATTGAACGTGGCGGGAGCATTCTTCAAGCCTTGTGGCATAACAAGCCACTCCCAGAGCATACCACTAGGAGTGCTTACCGCTATGAGCGGTATATCGCTCAGCCTCATGAGGATTTGGTAGAACCCATCGGTCAAGTCGATGGCGCTGAAGACCTCACTACCCGACATTGCGTCGAGCACCATGTCCTTCCGAGGAATCGGCGTCTGGGCAGGGATGGTAGCGTCGTTCAGCTTGTTGAAGGCATGGACGATGCGCCATCCGCCCGTGGCTTTTTTCACACAGAAGGTCGGACTGGAGTGCGGCGATGTGCTCTCACGCACATGACCCGCCTTGCGGCGGCTCTCGAAGAAGTCATCGATAGCTTGGACCTGATCTCGCGGGAGCGGCCACTGCCGCGTCACACAATACTTCGAGCCGGGCACGAGATCGATGGCAAATTCCTCGGTCAGCTGGCAACTCAGCTGGGATCTTATCCGGAAATACATCTTCATATTCGCGGGCGGTCTCGTAGTCTGGATTGCCGGATTCGCGTAGCGCGTCCCAAGACTGCGCTGCGAAGCGCTCCTCGCGGGCCGACTTCGGCTCAGCGCTCTTTGGGCGCGAGGGAGCGTCGCCGTCACTAACTGCATTCACTTCGAGCGACGCCGAATCGGCGTCGGTGATCAGGCAAACCTGTTCGATTTCATCGTCCTTGAGGCCGCGAAGGAAGTTATTCCAGGAGAGACTTGTGTGGCGTAGCGGGATCAGCAAAATCTGCGAGATTGCCGGATCCAACTTACCAACTGCACCCAGACACCGACTAACGGAGGGGGTCCCCCGATGATTCGTGTTCTGCTGAACTTTCCTCACCTTGTGTACCCGTCGGTAGGGCGGGATCTTGCTCTCTCGGTAACTTCCGAAGCGTTCAAGTGGTGAAGCTTGAGTGTCTTGGCGAGACGTGGGGATGGGGTGGAGCAGCAGTGGAAAATCTTCACTCTGCGTCCGTGGATGGTTCCGTATCCTAAGCGAATATTCGAGCTTATGGATCCGGGGCCTAGATCGTGGATCTGGCCGTTGAGTTGCCTTGCGGGTGTGTTCCCTTGTCTTTGCGTTGTACTTGCCGGCTCTTGTGACGGGATCTTGAGAGTTGAGATTTACTTAGGTATACCCGGCCAAGTAGTAAATCCGGTTAACCCTTCGGATCTGCACGTGTAAAGGTAAGCTCATTACGTTGTAGGATCTGGCCAATGTATTATCCAGTTATCGCTACCAACACTAGATTCGCAATTCCCAACCTTCTCGGAGCTCGTACGGCCAATGTAGTTCCGGTTCTTGAGGGCAGGAAGGCACTTGCGTGTCACTGTGCAAATTGAGGACTGTATTGATACTTAAGCCTATACCTGCCTGGATTTCTACCTTCTATGTCTTTCACTTGTTAAATCCCTTACCAGGCTCGGCTGCACGTCCTTTCTCTCCTTGACCCATCTTCCCAGTTGTATTATCCTCAGATCCACCGGATCCATGGCGTAATCAATATGGTCACCCTATTATGGGTACACTCATCCGGATCTAGGTCGCTTGGATCCACTTCACTGTGAGTGTACCCTCGTCGTGGATCTGAGCTCTCCAATCATCCGACATTATCTC
>NW_003303344.1:2871-4182 GCF_000142945.1 Phytophthora infestans T30-4 | reverse complement strand
TTTTGGAACGTACGCCGCGCATTAGTCAATTCGTTCCTTTGCCGAAGGGGTGAAGAAGTTCTTGCCCGGATTTCGGGTATCATTCTTGGCGGGCGGGCTGAAACGCGAGCCCGAGGGTCCCTCTTGGAGGGTATCCCAGAGTGGGGGACGACGTTTGGGATCGCCAAACAAACTTGCCGAAGAGCCCATTCCTTGGCTTTCCCAGACAACCCGCGAGAGGAGGAAATGGACCTTCGCGGAAGGCGCCTCGATCAACCTCGAGGCGATGGCGATGTCGATCTCTCGAAACCAGCGATTCAGCGGAGGTCGATCTTCTCCGGCACCGGAGTAGGTGGACGTCTCTAGCTTCACGACGTCATTCGTGGAGATACGCGAGGGAGTTGACACTCGCCGATTCGCATCGGCGAGATCGCGTTCCATGCATTCTTGTGCCGCAACGCGCTGCTCGTCGGGCGTCGCTGAGCGCAGCAGCGACGTGACGACGGCTTCTCCGGACACCGCCGCGAGGCGGTGGAGAGCTTCCCACTCGATCCGAGTGAGATGGAGAAAGGCAGCGTGCTCGAGGTCTTGGCTCATGTCGAACTTGGTCGTTGGAAGGACTACCAAGTGCTACCAGGTGTAACGGGCCAGGTATTTACTCCGTTACTTGCTTACACTATAGTGTTGAGGAAGCTCGCAATAGGACGACTGAGTCTTAGGTTTAAGGAAAAATCAACTCTGACTTTATTTTAGGACCAAGGCCACAGCCCTGGCCACTCAAATACACGTCATAGTCCAATTGGCTAATAATGGGTCTGGCTCCCCATATATCAGCCAATGGCATGACAGCATTTCAGCACACGCTAGTCGTGTGCTGATGCACGTACTTATGTAAAGAAATCTACCTACTTATGTAATGGAGGGGCCCATTACACAGGTAGTCTCCACAGTATTGCACTGTACGCCCCGCCTCCGCGTCGTACGCGAGCGGATCCATCGAAACTCAGGACGTACAGATCCTCGTCTGCCTGTACCGTCGGGATCGGGATCTGGATCCGGCGTTTGGGCTCTTTCTTAGGAGCGACCCTAGTCAGCGCCTCATCCATCTTAGCTCGAGGAGTGATGCTCGCGGCCAAGACTCCCAGGATCTCGTCTTCCCCTTTCGAACATTTCACAATCTCCAGTGTCCAAGGCGAGAGTAAAGCTGCCCACTGTCCCAACCGTCCTTGCAACCCGGCTTACTTGACCAGCCAGGCTAGCGTAGAGTGTCGAGTCAGGATCCGGATGGATCTTCCCACTAGCAGGTTGTAATTCAGATCCAACACGCGCAGG
>NW_003303344.1:0-2490 GCF_000142945.1 Phytophthora infestans T30-4 | reverse complement strand
ACACTATCTGAGCATGCATGCGCGGTCGGCATCGGAGCTGTTTGAATTAATGCAGCGTTTTAACGCTTGAATTGAGATCCGTACATGATTAAATAGACCAGCTTTAGACGCCACCCATATTTTCCGATTATGTAATTAGCAGAGAAGCTAAAGGAAATTGCAGGTCATACCTGTATACAGAAATCCTTGTGTTCTCTTTCAAATGGGAACACTCATCCGGATCCAGGTCGCTTGGGATCCACTTAACTGTAAGTGTACACTCGTCGTGGATCTGAGCTCTCCAATCATCCCAACATCATCTCGCAAGCGTCTGTGATCTCCATTGTCCCACGAAAGGTCGAGATCCACCGCATCCATCATCCCTTTACCTTGGATCCCGGTCCCTCTATGCGGGATCCTCCCTCCTTGGATCCGAACTCGGAAGTATGGGATCCGGGACACCTCGCGGTGGATCCTGACTTCTTGTTAGCTGTGGCTACTAGATCCACCTTCAGAGGGCACCTACCATCATTCGTTCATAGGGATCCACACTCGATCCACTGGTACATAGTATATCCCATATCCATCTAAGTGAATCCAGGTAAGGGTGGATCCCGAGATAAGTCTTGGTGGATCTTGCCTTCCCGTACATCACTCATACTAGATCCATCGTTATTTCGTACGGGGTGTTGCTCGTCATGGCTAATCCACCACAGGCAACTTGCATCCGTGCCAGACAACCCAAATCCTCTCTAATCACTTGAAATTGTCACTGATTCGGGATAGTGACCCCGCGTCAGGCCCATTCTCTTATTTCTGAGAAAGCACTTCACCACAATCGCCTCCTGTACGTTGTCGGCGCTGCACAACAGCGTTCACGACGTGCACTACCAGCATCCACAACTGCCTTCTCCCCTTTGTGACACATGTCTCCCACCAAGCGTACCAGCCAATCGCCGGGCAAGGCCCCTTCTACCACTCCTCCGGTCAGCCCCTCTTCGATGTCGCCCACCGATCTGCGTACCCTGGACCAAGCTCTTTCCGATCGGGTGCAAGCCTTGACGGCGGAGCTCCAGACGGCCCAAGGTGTTAGCGACCAAGCTGCATCTTTGCACGCCACCCAACTCCGAACCTTGCGAGCCCAGGTCCATGACCAGGCTATGGAGATCCAGGGGTGGGAACACCGTGCGGCCTCTCGTTCGCAGGACCTACGACTCTTGTTGGTTGATCAAGCGGTCGAGATCCGCGACCTGACCGGACGGCTGGATCGCGCCTCCAGTCAACGAGATGGCATGCGAGATGACAACGACCATCTCCTTAGGGAGATGGCGCTCGCCGGGTCTGAGATCCACCAGCTCCAATCCCGGATCCACGACCTCGAGCGGGATCTGGAGGATTCTCAGGCTGCTAGGGCAGCCGCGGACGCGAGCTTGGATCGACTCCGTGACGAGTTGCGCCTGACCCAAGAGGAGGTGGTGACCAACGACTATGTGGGATCCACCCATGTCGGATCCGCCTTAGGGTCGGCGCGTGGAGGGTCCCCCGCGCCAAATCCACCTCCCTCGTCGCCGGATGTAGCTCTGGCTCGACTTTCTGAGGAGTTGCAAGATACCAAGGAGTCGCTCGAGAAAGCGTCTGCTGGGCGAGATTACGCGCTCGAAGAGTTCGTGCGTATAACTCAATTGCGCGACGAGATCCAAGCGAAGCTGGCGGACAGCGAACTCCAACGGGACAAGGCGGCTACCGAGTGGGCGGATGCCAAGCGGGCGCAAACCGAACTGGAATCCAAGCTTCGCCGCACGAGTACGTGGATCCCCTTTTGGCCCTTGCTAGTAACTCCATATTCACTTGTTATGTCAATCCAGGTGACAAATTGAAGGATGCCGATGCAACCGCCGCGAAACTCCAGGATTAACTCGCCGCAGCTCAAGCTCAGCAGCAACAGCTGGTCCTGGAGCGCGATCGTGGCTTATCGGAGCGACATTTGGCACGTCGACGACTGGCGCTGGTGACAGCTGCCGTTTCGGATCCCCTTCCTCCCTTGTCGAGGCCCTCTCATGCTGCCAGCGTCTCTGCTCCTCTTCAATCTGTAAGTGGAGCGGATCCGTCGGCTGCGAAACGCCCGCGTAGCGCATCTCCCGCTCCTAGCACCGGATCCTCCCGTCCCCATAAGCATGCTCGAGCTTCCCCGAAAACCAAGCCCAAAACGGTTTCGGCCTCTAAAGCGGCTTCGCGAGCGGGATCCACCTCTGTGTCCAAGACTTCCGCCGCCCGCTCGAAGTCGGGTGCCGGATCCAAGTCCGGATCCACCGCTACATCCAAGTCTACATCGGCGTCCAAGACTGGATCCGTTGCCGCATCCAAAACGGGATCCACGGTGTCCAAGTCCGGATCGACGGCCAAGGCTGAATCCGTCGCTGTATCCAAACCGGGATCGGCGTCCAAGACGGGATCCACGATCGCGCCGTCGTTTCAGGCAGTGGTGTCAACTGGATCCTCAGCAACCGCTGC
>NW_003303343.1:92730-94554 GCF_000142945.1 Phytophthora infestans T30-4 | reverse complement strand
AGGCGTGTACCGTACGAACGGGAGAACGCGGATCAAGATCACGTTGCAGGTTGTTTGGTGTACTGGTTTGATATTTGGGTTGGAGATCTCGCTGGTCAAGACGCCATCCTCGGGATGGATTTCATGGTGCCAGCCGGAGTGAGGTTGGATCTGGCGGATGGGACACTTTGTTTCCCTGACGAGATGCGGATCCAGCTCAGCGGACGGCGGCCTTTGTATGGAGCGAAGATGAGGATCATAAGGGCGGATAAGACCACCTGGATCGAGCCCGGGGAAACTTGGGAGCTGTCAGACCGGTTGAAGTGGGTGGAACATGAGAAACTGTGGGTCACTCGGGGCGAGAAATGGGTACCTACCGTAATCCAAGGACCAGGTCGATCGCAATACCTCCAGGTCACGAACGTCAGCGACAAGAGACTATTACTGGACCATTATGAGGAGATCGGACGATGGTTGGCGAAGGACGGTATCCCTAGGCGCCCTGGATATGTGTCAGTGGGATCCCGTCGCTACAGAGAATGGCAGAATCTGGCGTACGAGGCGACTACCGAAATTGAATCTGTCGGAGAAGGGGAGGCCCCGGCGAGGCCAACTGGCCCCTTGGTGGATCGGCCTTCATACCCAACTCCGCGAAAGATCCTGCAGAGGGATCGTCGGATTGAGATCCAAGCGATGGAGGTTGGATCCAAGACCGGGGATGATCCCCAGGGTCAGCCCCTAGATAACGCAGGGTCGGTGGATGAAGGATTGCAGAGGGCTAAAGCCGAACAGCCGGATCCCGCTGATCCACAAGTGGATCCAAGCTTTCCATTGGATAAAGTGCCTGGAGTCAAATGTGACATCGATGTCGGCGACGCGAGACCGATCGCTCAGAAGGTGCGGAAGGTGGCGCCTCAGCTCCGAGAAAAACTATCGGATCGGATTAAGGGCCTGCTGCAAGCCAAGATCATCAGTATCTCAACGTCCCCATGGGCATCTCCGGTGGTAATCATCATCAAGAAGAACGGGGTGGATATACGTCTGTGCATTGATTACCGGCTAGTTGACGGCCTGACTCGATTAATGGTGTATCCGATGCCTCTAATCAATGAGCTGTTGGAAGATTTGGATAAAGTACTCTGGTACTGTTCTCTTGACATGGCCAGTGGTTTCTGGGTGGTGACTATGACGGATCGAGCTCGCGCGATATCCGCATTCATCACACCGTTTGGACTGTTCGAGTGGAACCGGATGCCGTTTGGATTGAAGAACGCACCCCAGATCTACCAACGCCTCATCGATAACGCCCTCTATGGGTTCACCCGAATACCGGAGCCCGAACAGGGTGGATCCGGGAAAGATCATGCGGAAGTGGATCCATTCGAAGCGGGGGAGCCAGGGGATCCTGGGACCCCGTCTGTGTTAGGACGCAGATCTTATAACGACGCCATTCTAACCCCGGCGGAATCGTGGGATCAGTTGTGCGAAAGAGTAACCTCCTTACTGGAGGCGTGTACTAAGTGGAACCTCTCTATCAGTGTGGTGAAGAGCTATTGGGGGATGCGCAAGGTGGATTACTTAGGCCATCGAGTTTCCAAGGGAGGGATTGGAGGCGAATCCTAAGGACCTGTCTTCGTTAGCAGACTTGTCCTTCCCACAGTCGCTACGAACGATGCAATCCTTCTTGGGCAGTTTGAACTACTACAGTCGGTTCATCGAGGATTACGCCCTGTTTGCCGCGGTATTGTATGAATTTGAGAGAGGTAGATTTTGCTGCGATGACCACTCCAGCTGTCCGGATAAAATCCAACAAGCTCTGGCCCGGGAGATGTCGGATCCACGAAG
>NW_003303343.1:85872-90752 GCF_000142945.1 Phytophthora infestans T30-4 | reverse complement strand
CTCACACCAGGTCTCGGACCTTGAGCGTCCAGTCGCTCGGCTGAGCGTTCAGCTTGGCTTGCTCCTGCATCTCGAGCACTTCGCTCCGAGACCTGCGGCTCTGCCACATGCTGTTGATCAGCCATCTGTGGATCCACCACTTGCTGTCGTTCAGCCTCCCGTGGCTCCACCACTTGCTGCCCTGCAGCTGTCCGTGGTTCAGCCACCGTTGGTGCCAACGCCTTCGCGGTCACCTGAGCAGGGTCTTGATATGGCTTAAGCAAGCCAACATAGAAGACCGGATGCGTGCGCATCTTCTTTGGAAGGTTGAGCGTATACGCTAGGCCCTTTCTGTCCACGACCTTAAACGGTCCTATGAACCGAGGTCTTAACTTCGTTTTGAAGGCTGCAGACACTGCATGAGTAGGCAGGTTTTTAGCGTTTAATAAAACTTGGTCTCCGACCTCAAACCTCTCAACATTGCTTCTGCCCTTGGTATCTGCATGTTCCTTCTGCGTGTCTTGGCTTTCAGCCATAGTGTCGCGTACTTGACGCATTACGCTCAGTCTCAAAGAGACAAAGTCATCGACTTGCTTGCGAGCCGCAACAGGGCTGACATCAGCTAGCCGCTCGGCTATCCCTCCCCCATCAAGCCCTGAGCCACTGCGTGGCGGCGTCAGTGGGACGCGAGGGTTAACCAAGCCGTTCACATAGAACGGAGTGTAGCCTGTCGAGGCGTGCACTGCATTATTTAATGCGAGCTCAACGAGTGGGAGCATCTGGCTCCAGCGTTTTGGCGCCTCAGAGCATACGCTTCGGAGGGTATCCTCCACAACGCGATTCACGCGTTCGGTTTGACAATCGGTCTGCGGATGGTCCGCTGTGGACATGTCCAAACGAGTGCCGAGCACTCTGAAGAGGGACGTCCAGAACTTCGCGGTGAAGCGCGGGTCTCGATCCGAGACAATTGCCTCAGGCAAGCCATGTTGGCGAAAGACTCGGTCTAAAAACAGCAAAGCTGTACCTTCACCATCAATGGTGTCCGGCACTGCCGCTAAATGAGCCATCTTGCTCAATCGGTCTGCAAAGACCACTATACCCGTGTTTCCCGCCTTATCCTTGTGTGGTGTTGGAAATCCCACGTGAACTCTAGCTACAGATGTAGTTAGGATGTTCCCACAACAATACGTCTACTAGGATAGTAAACGATCGTTCGGGCGGACCTGAAGACCCCAGTTCTGCCCTTGCATCGGGACAAACTGGACCTTGTTAACTACTTATATAGGCCAACCAGTAAAATAAGAACACGCTACTAGCACGAGCAAAGCTAGCAGGTGTTTTGAATCCTCGTGGTCCCAACAGCGGAAGGGTACCAGGCACGGGTAAGCCTTTTACGAGATCACCGAGTGTTCAACACTCGGCTGGAAGAATAAAAGGGAAGCAATTCAAGCACTCCCAGTCGTGCAAATAGGCAACAATAAGCCGTCACGTAAAACCTCCCGATAATAATCGGCCAATACACAAAGTCTCTTGGCCTTGCCGGATGAACCCTCGCTACAGAGCTTCGAGTTCACCGACAGGCATAACACACTCAAACAAGCTTGACCTGACGCTTACCTTGAAGCCGGACGTCGCTCTGTGTGCTTGAGTGGAAATTCTGTTCTGTATTTAAGCTTACCCTTTCGGGTCTATTCCTAATAAGAAGTCCTAATCAAGTATACAAATATCAAGTGAAAAATGATCCGTTATGGATCTTCTTGCATGCCAAGCGTCGTCTGCACTGTCGCATGAGCATCTTTAACGGTCCGCGCCCTGTCCCAGACGGTTAACGTGTCTTCCAAAGGTCGCTGAGTATTCCGCGAACTCATCCCAACCGCCACTGAGGGTTCGTACCGTACATGGTCCGCTGAATGCGAATCCGGCCAGTCCATTATTAATAATAAGGACAGCCTGGATTCAGTGACATAGGGCCGTATCCGATATTTGTTGAAAACTCGGAGGTGACGCCGTCGAGTCCCTTGCACCTTGGCGTCTTCGTACATCACCCGACCGAGGGTTCGTCGCTTGAACAACTTGGGCGGTGTCACGTCCTTGTCGACGGGTGATAATCCGCAACCACGGAGAAATCACTACACCACAACTGCCCCTGTCGCAATGGAAGCCACGGTACTGGTGCCCGTTGTGACATTTCTTCATTCTTCAATTCACCATCTCGCCACCGTATGTCCAAGCGTCTGAATCGAGTCGTGTCCGACGCGTTTCAGCGTCTCAATCCTCGTAGACGTCGCGAGCGTGAGCAGCTGGAGCTACGTAAGCCCATCCTTCTCTTGAATCATCGGTACCTTGCTCATCACCTAGCATTACTTGACTTGATTCTCAGGAGGGCCAGACCGAGGGTTCGAACGCCCCTCAGTCTGCTGCACTTCCTCCGACAGCAGCGTCATCAACCGGTCCTCCGGCGCCCGCTGCCCCGGACTCTTCACTCCCTGTGGTAGCTCCTGCAGCACTCCCCGTCGTCGCTGAATCCGCGGAGATGGCTCCTGCTGCACCTCCTGCCCCAGCTGGTGGTCCCCCACCACTCACCGAAGATTCGCTGCGCGCCATGCTGGCTGAAAGTACGGAGGCATCGGTCGATCACATGATGACCTCGATAATCCCGTACTTGACTGCAATGGCTCGTCACCAAGTGCAGATCAGCGTTGTGCCTCCTCTCCACGGCGATATACACACTCAGCGTCGTCTCGAGACTGCTGTTGGTTTCGATGAGGTCCTCGCTGCGATACAACCTGTTCCTGACGCGCTGTCGGTATTACCAGAACGAGTTGCCGACTTGGAGCGTCAGTTGCGGTTTGCTCAGTCCGAGGCTGCTGCCGCCGTACGTTCGGTGGCACCCCACATCATGGCCCGTGAGAACGCGGAGACATTCCTCAAGGCTGCCAACGCTGAGATTGAAGCTTTACACCACAACATCAAGATTCTCCGCGAGTCGAACGCCAAGAATGACGCCATGCTCGCAAGTGTTCAAGCCACTATGGAGCGACACGCAGAAGACTTGAATCGTCTGCACTGCGAGGTCCAAGCTCGGGACGTTTTTATCAGCACGTTGCAGAAGAAGCTGGCTCGCGAACGCGAAGTGTACAAGTCTTCTATTGGCGCGAATACTGAGCAGACCCGGAAGCTCCACCTCCTTCTGGTAAAGCTTGCCCAGGGCAAGTATGTCGATAACGACACGCTCAAGGTCCTCGAGAACCAGCAAGACCGTAACACTCGCCTCCTCCAAGCGAATCGCACCCTCCGTGCACACGTGAGTCTGGCCGGGATGGACCCCCGAGGTACTTCGTCTGGCTGTTGATGGTACGTTCTTAATGTTGCTCCTTCCACCGTGTGTTCAGCAACTAACGGTCGTACACAATCCTTCGTGATAGGTCTGACTGCGGGTGAGCTGGAACTGGATGCGCTGGACTTGGATCAGGAGACGTTAGTCGCTCTGCGGCGTATTCAGTCTGCCACCGCGTCTTCGGACAATCCTCAAGCCCTTCCGGCAGCTTTGGCCAAAGCAGCTCACCAAGTGGCCCATGGGAAGTCCCATAAGCGTCTTAGACCAGGTGGCGAGGATTCAGACGACGATCCGGACGACTCTGACGAAGACAAGGCTCCAATCCCAACGGACAAGGCCAGTGCTTCGATGGCAGCTGCCGGTCTCGGTGATGCGCCACCTGCCGATACTTCAACTCCCAAGTCGGCTCGTAGATCGCTGTTCGGTCCGAAGGCGTGGAAGAAGGCGGCCCAGAAGAAGCGCAAGAAACCCCGTCCTCATTCTCCTGATAAGTCGCCACGACGTCATATGAAGACTCAGTCCAGGTCTGTACCGTCTTCTCCAAGTTCATGGTCGCCACCTCCTACACCAGCGTCTTCCTCGACTCCCGCAGTGGTCGACCTCAGCGGCGACCAGAGTGACGTGGACATGGGGACTGCTGATCCAGGCAGCGTCCCTTCGGTTCAAGAAACTGCTACAGAGCCTTTGGGTAAGGACGTGAACCCTGAGGATCACGACGATGTTCCTGTCTCTCCTGACGCGCCTTCGCTCCCGCCTCAGGGTCCACACGATGTGGCCAAGTCACCAGCTTCAACGATTTCACCTTCTCTAGCCGACATACGTGCTGCTGAAGAGGCTCTGCGCGAGGCCGAGGAAATGCGGCTCATGTTTGGCTCGAGTGACGAAGATGAAGAGTCAAACCAGACTGTCCCACAAGGCAAGTCTGCTTCGGCGTCTGCCGCGACATCCAAGGCAGTGTGGTAAAGTGCTTTCTCAGAAATAAGAGAATGGGCCTGACGCGGGGTCACTATCCCGAATCAATGACAATCTCAAGTGATTAGAGAGGATTTGGGTTGGCTGGCACGGATGCAAGTTGCCGGTGGTGGATTAGCCATGACGAGCAGCGCCCTGTATGAAGTGACGATGGATCTGGTATGAGCGATGTACGAGAAGGCAAGATCCACCAAGACTTACCTCGGATCCACCCTTACCTGGATTCACTAAGATGGATATGGGATATACTATACAAGAGTGGATCGAGTGTGGATCCTATGAAGGAAGGATGGTCGGTGCCCTTTGAAGGTGGATCTAGTAGCCACGGCTAATGAAGAGTCAAGATCCACCGCGAGGTACCCCGGATCCCATACTTCCGAGTTCGGATCCAAGGAGGGAGGATCCCGCCTGGAGGGACCTGGATCCAGGGTATAGGGATGATGGATACAGTGGATCTCGAACTTTCGTGGGACAATGGAGATCACGGACGGTTGCGAGATGATGTTGGATGATTGGAGAGCTCGGATCCACGGCGAGTGTACCATTACAGCGAGGTGGATCCAAGCGATCTGGATCCGGATGAGTGTACCCA
>NW_003303343.1:77218-81181 GCF_000142945.1 Phytophthora infestans T30-4 | reverse complement strand
CTAAAAACTAATGTAAGAGGCGCGCGATGAAGCGGACCATGCGCTCCAGCATGCGCTTCTTGTCCTCCTGCTCACGCAGCGTGGCCTCCTCGTGGTCCTCGAGCCAGTCACGGGCGTCACGGATGGCGCTCTCCGCGTTCGTGTCGCCCTTCTCACGAGCCGTTTCGATGGCACGGTAGATGAACTGCTCCAGGTCGTTACGGGCCTCAATGCGACGCAGCATCTCGGCGTCGTCCTTCTTGAACTTGTCGGCCTCGGCCACCATACGGTCGATGTCCTCCTGGCTCAGACGCCCACGGTTGTTCGAGATGGTCGTCTCGGCCTTCGCGCCGGTCTTCTTGTCACGGGCCGACACGTTCAGGATTCCGTTCGCGTCAATCTCGAACGTCACCTCGACCTGCGGCTCGCCACGCTTGGCACGCTCCAGACCGGAGATGTTGAACTCGCCGAGCTTGTTGTTCGACTCGACGCACGCGCGCTCGCCCTCGTAGATGCACACGTCCACAGACGTCTGGTAGTCCTCCTCGGTAGTGTACACGCGGGTCTTGCGCACGGGGATGGCCGTGTTGCGCTTGATCAGCACCGACATGACCTTGCCCACGGTCTCAATACCGTGGCCCACTACACCACAGGCTGCATCGCCCTGTGGACAGTTCACACGTGATCCAGTCACGCTAGTCTTCGTCCGCCACTTGCGCCATCTGCAGCCGATTCTCGCTCTTCTTGGCTCGCAAATAGTCGTACAGCAGACCTCCACATGATAAGTTGGATGATGGTTCCCAAGTTGTATCTTCATAGCCCACCCACTTGACTTTGAACTCGCGTACAGCACGCTCCGTGCTCGTCGTCAGTGGCGTTCCGTCGTCGAGGATGGCCTCGACTTCATATTCGCCGGCAACTTGATCTAGTTCCCAGCTGTCTTCAGGCAGTAGTTCCTCATCGAAGTCGAGTCTTGCTTCATTAGTCGCGTCTAGTACCAACCGAGTGTTCGGTCGACTGCTGAACTCGTTGACAGCCTTGAGTCTCGACACATGCACTACTGGGTAGAGGCGATACCCACTTCGATCAGGCAGCTCCAGCTCGTACGCAAACGCTTCCACCTTGCGCTTGATCCGAAAAGGTCCATGCCATCGATGAGCTAATTTCTTTGTCAAGCCCGGTTTGACGCGTTCCATGTACAGCCACGCCCGGCTCCCAATCTCAAAAAGAGATCTCGGTGGGGCTCTTGCAGGATCTTCTATCTCTTCTGAAGCTTCTAGGGGGTCCGCAGAGTGTTCGTTTCCACTTGGTTGAGGTACAGCAGCTTTTTCCAGTCGACTCAGAGCATCATTATGCTTTTTAGCCCTTCGCTCCTTTTCTACAGCCTGATAATCCTTGGCCATAGTGAGGGCGACCTCATGTTGCCGATTGATCTCACGCCGCCATGCCAGTGCGTCAGACTGCTTGCCGAGTCCTCGTTTGAGTGATGACGACATTGCCCTCAACGTCGACTGAGCATCCCAACCGTGAACGAGGTAGAACGGCGTTTCCTTCCTCGAAGTGTCTTGAGAAGTATTAATAGCAAATACTAGCTTCTCCGCGATTTCGTCCCAGTCTTGCTGTAGAGGGTCTTCCGCGTACACCCGTACGGAACCCATCACCGACTTCACCGAGCGTTCCTGTTGTCCATTAGCCTGTGGCCGATAGCTCAAAGTCGCTCGTGATCTTGACTGCATCATCTCTGCAAATGCTTGGAAAACCTCGCTCATGAAGCGTGGGTCGCGGGCATGTCTTATTATTGATGGGGCCCCGAATCGTCGGTACACACATTCTTCGAGCACTTGGGCAACACTCAGTGCAGTCGTATCTGACATAGCCTTGGCAATAACGAATCCCGTGAACGAGCACTGAAATAGGAGCAACGCCGTGTTGCCCTGCGAGATTTCGGTAGTGGGATCACAAAATCCATCGAGACGATCTGGAAAGGTCGTTCGGCTAGTACGTTGCCAGGTGAGTATCCACGAAGCTGCGGACGGCTTTTACTCGAGCTGCAATCTGGACATGACTTCACATGCTTCTCCACGTCATCGTACAAGCCGATCCAATAATAATCGGACTTAACGCGATGGAACGTTCTCACCACACCTTGATGTCCTCCTTCCAGCGAGTCGTGACAGTTCTGCAAGACCTCTTGAATCATCGTTGTCGGTACCACAAGCCGCAGCTTGGTCTCCTCTTGCCAACCGTGGTCGTACCGACGATTCAATCCAAGATAGTGAAGCACGCCGTCTTTTGATAACACGAACCGGTCAGCATACTTCCAGGCATCTCGAGCTTCTTTGTAACTCAGCTCTTCTGCTTGGCCCTGAAGCACCTTCTTGATGTTAAACCACTTCTGCTCCTCGTCTTGTGCCACTAGTATCCGTCTGCGTCGTTCCCGCTGTATCGCTACCGGATCAACATCTTCCGCATCGGGAAATGCCGATGGTGCAGTCTTGTGAGGATGGTCTGGCAAATCTTTGCCGATTGAATGTTCGGTGGACGTCTCTCGTCCTTCTTCCATGTCTGTTCCTGAGGCCTTTGAGACACTCTCCGAGTGTTCATCTGCAAACCTGAACGCGTTTCTGGGCTTTCGTCTGTTCGCGAGTCATCACTGCTATGTTACCATAATCGCACTTGTGAGCTGTAATCAACACGAAATTTTCGAAAGTTTTCCACTTTGAGACTCGCTGCCTGACAGTACATGTACTTGACGCTCTGCTCCTCGTGACGAAACATCTACCGAGTCTTCATCCGGCTCGTAGATCATTTCCTGGATGCGGTTCAGCGATGCCAATTCCGACTTGCGAGTTTCAGCCAAGATTACTCGACTGACCTTCGATTCCAGCGCTTCAGTGGCTAACGAATCCGCGGCCGCGTTGTATTCTCGTACAACGTGAAAATATTTAACTGATCGAAGCTTGGGCCGTGAGTTCCTTGTGAGTATTCAGCAGCGCTAGCAAAGTTTCCTTCCTGCATGCGATGATTGTTGAATCGCGAGCCTTGAGTCACCAACGATGCCTAAATTCTCGGTACCGTGCGCGATAGCAGCCTTGACCCCGTTTATCATACCTGTGTACTCTGCCTCATTCACCGTGGTGGCCGAGAGGTAAGCGTTTGCAGCAATCACTACCTTCCACTCAGGAAGGCTCCACAGCACCCATGAACAACTCCCGTAGCCACCGTACTTCTCTGTCTTCGCTGATCCGTCAAAAGACATGACGAATCCGCTGTAATTACGGGAAAGCCTGGCGTACAGCAACGTCGGGTCCATTCGAATAGTCGGAGAGCCCTTGTTTGGAGGTGCCACCGGCGGGAGTGAGTCTTCTAAGTCGACGAAGCTCGTGATGCTTGACTGCAGTAGCTCCACGAAGGCGACATCCTTCTCCTTCACGCGCTGTACCTTCAAATGCCACTGCGAAAGCAGCACAGCGAACTGGACCGCGCGTCCGAAGAGAGAACTTCGATTTATGCACCCATTCTAACGTCGAGAATCGTGTATAGACATGTAGCGGCTTTCCTGCCAGCTGGACGTAACCGATCTTCAACAGCAAAAGTAACGCCAAAACCTCCTTCTCAGCAGGATGGAAATTCATCTCGGATTCCTTAAGCACTCGGCCGAGAAATCGTACGGGGTGCAGCTTGCCTTCGTGTCTTGCATAAGCCGGGTGCTCAACGCCCATTCATTCGCAAAGAGCATGGCATGAACTTCCTCTGAACGGATCGAAGTGCCTTGAGGATGGGTGAATGTGAAACATTCGCCTTCAATTCCTCGAAGAAACGACGTGCCACAGAAAGCCACCTTTCGACGCCAAGTCCTTCATCCTAAAGCGTGGACAGCACCGCACAGAAGACGCCGAAGGCCTGTGTAAACGAGCTGTTGATATTAACCGCTCACAGGAACGACTGGCATGCTCCCGTTTGCTCGTTGGAAAACGAAAGCTC
>NW_003303343.1:36289-43910 GCF_000142945.1 Phytophthora infestans T30-4 | reverse complement strand
CACAGACGGTTGCAAGATGATGTTAGATGATTGGAGAGCTCAGATCCATGACGAGCATACACATACAGTGAAGTGGATCCAGGCAACCTGGATTCGGATGAGTGTACCCATAATAGGGTGACCATAATGATTACGCCATGGATCCGGTGGATCTGAGGATAATACAGCTGGAATGATGGGTCAAGGAAAGAAAGGACATGCAGCCGAGCCTGGTAAGGGATTTAACAAGTAAAAGACATAGAAGGTAGAAATCCAGGCAGGTATAGGCTTAAGTATAAATATAGAACCCAATTTGCACAGTATCGCACAAGTGCCTTCCTGCCCTCAAGAATCGGAACTACATTGGCCGTACGAGCTCGTAGAAGGTTGAAAATTGCGAATCTAGCGTTGGTAGTGATAACCGGATAATATATTGCCCAGATCCTACAACCTAGTGAGCTTTCCCATATACGTGCAGATCCGCCAGGTTGACCGAATTTACTACCTGGCCGGTTACACCCTTGTAACATGTCTCCTGTCGCCTGCTTGTCGGCGGGAAGTATAGCTGCTTGTGCCTGCTGCGCTGTTTCGCCAAGGTCCGTGTTCTTGGCCTTGTCCGTTACGTAACTGAACACCGTACTAGCCGCCTAAGCAGCCGGACCCACGTCCTGCTTATTAATACACTCGTACTTATGGAGACTCTTCGTTACCTCCTCGTACTCGTTCTTGTTCTCGTTTTAATGTCACTACTGTCCGTACAATTCGTCAACAAGCTGCCCAGGTCCCGTGCCAACCCCTTCACGCACTCCGAAACCTCAAGCGTTCCGTAGTGTCGTCGTTCGTGCTCGCACCGCCGTAAGCCTCCACCTGTCGCCGCCTCGTCCGTCCAGTCGCAACACCCGTACACACACACACAGCAACGCGTCCGTCACTGCCTTCGTACTCGTCTCGGTGCTCGTCAAGTCACTCAACTCGTCATTCTTGGCCTCTTCGCCGTTTTCGTCACACAGACCACTCGTTGTCGACTTTAACTCGCTCCGTTCGCTTTCACTTGCTCGCTTCGTGGCAAGTTTGGCACTGAGCGATTGCGCGAGCCGCCCCGGTTCACTCGTTACGCTCTCGGACACTGGCTCGCCCTTCGTGGGTTCACCGTCTTTGTCCCTTCCTGGCGACTGCTCAGCTAAAGATCTCGAATGAGCGGTGCACATCGCTCGGCACGGCTTCGTAGGCCGTGGTCAGTTACTGACGCCTGCTGCCCATCAGATCTTTGTTGTTCTTCCTCGCCGTCCCAACTTCCGTCTAGAGTGCCGTGTTGCTCTTTAGTGACACGCCACTGTTCGCCACCGCTCTGTTCAGGGTGTGGTTGGGAAATCACCCTGTTACACGCCTTCTCCTTCCTCAGAGTCTTCCACGACTCTGGCGGATGTGAACAACTTCTCGTATTCTTTGACGGAGTACCACCTGCTTCCGTCATCAGCATGGCTCGTTCGTCCTCCGGCTTGCACATGCACTCGCGCTGGTCGTAGCCCGTACTCCAGAACATACTGCCCTGCGTTAATTCTCCGCTTCGTCGTCGTAGTTCCACCAGGACGTCACCCTGTTCGTGCTTGTCGCCCTGACCTGCCACTGCTCGTTTTGTTCGCTTCGTGCCTCGACGCGCCGCGGCTGCATGTACAGGAGCCTTCGCTGCTCCAGCAGTCTCTCTTGACGTCGGGTCATTCTCTTTGCGTTCGAACGAGCCTTCATGCTCCAATTGCTTGGCAATGTCGTTTGCCACAGTACTCAATAACTCCGTAGGATAGTAGTAAGAGACCAAAAATGACACGTGTGCTAAGTATTGCTCACCCTCGCGGTCACGGGCTTTACGCTCAACGAGATAGTTGTCGTATCCCGCAGATCCAACAATCTTCAATGGTCCAACCCACTGATGTACAAATTTAGGCATTGTCGGGCCCCGTGGGGGTATATACATCCAAACATGATCACCCAACTTGAATATCCGTTTATTTCTCACCCTGCGGTTATAATAACGCGCCTGCCGTTGCTGTTCCCGTTCTCTCGCCTTCGCATTGCACGCCAAACTACTATTCATAGCCACCAACAGCCGTCGATGATAGTCTGTAAGTTCACCCGCTTCGGCCACGCTTGCTCTTCGAAGTAATTCGTTCGGACTTCGCAAATGCCGCCCCATCATGAGCTCGTTTGGTGACAACTTCACTGTCGAGTGTTGTCATGAGTTATATGCATAGACAGCGAAATCTACCCATATATCCCAATCTTTTTGCCGTTCGTCGTTCATATACGTAGCGACACAGTCTTTCCAGGCTCTATGGAATCTTTCCACTAAGCCAATCAACTGAGG
This sequence comes from Phytophthora infestans T30-4, assembly GCF_000142945.1. Classification (NCBI taxonomy): domain Eukaryota; phylum Oomycota; class Peronosporomycetes; order Peronosporales; family Peronosporaceae; genus Phytophthora; species Phytophthora infestans. The sequence continues at coordinate 41,569 of NW_003303343.1, read as the reverse complement.
CCGATAGGGAACAGGATTGATCTGCTGGGCCTGTAGCAGTACAACAAACTGTTCGATCGCTTTGCCTGTCAGCTCTGGTGCACCATCGGTAAGTAGCTCCCGAAATGGCCCGAAGCGTAGCACGATATTCTTCATCAAAAACTCTGCTACAATCTCGGCCGTGTGCTGTCGCACTGACACTGCGACTGCGTATCTAGTTACGTACCCCAACGCCGCAATAACAAATCGTTGCCCACCTTCACTATCTGGTAGTGGCCCAGCTATATCTAAAGCCCATCTGTCTCCGACATCACCACCGTTCAAGCTCCGTAATGGTGGAATCACCTCCCGTGGTCGTGCTTTTCGACTTCCGCATTCTTGACACCCCAACACCCATCTCTGCACTTCTCGTTCCAGCCCGGGCCACCAATACACCTGTGCTATACGAGCGTACATGTGTGGTGCTCGTAAATGTCCCGCCCAGACCGAATCATGGCACTCTTCCTCGTCATTTTCGAGACCACTAGCCGTTGCCACCTCGCGTATCGGTTCGCTTGTTTCACCGCCCTCGTTGCTACGCGTAACGGTTACTTCTGTGCCGCCATTCTCTTGTTCTTCTTGCTGTTGTGCTTCTTCAGCACGCCGCTTTGCTGCTCGTGTCCATGGATGCGGTGTTGGTGTTGCCATCACCACTCCCTGACGCTGTAATCCTCTCTGGCTTGCACTTGTCTTCGCCTTTGGTTCACTGGCCTGCTCACGTCCTTTAGAACTGTTACTCGACCTTGGCTGTTTGTTTCCGTCGTTCGTGTAGCTGGTGATGACTATTCCGTCGGAGTTCACTGACGTTCTGGGGTTCGCCGCGTTCTCGGAAGTTTTTGCATCCTCAGGGCTCGCCTCCATGATTGCTGATCTGTTTTTTGCCAGTGCGTTCTCCACCGACAAGTGCGCGTTATCATCCGAAGGTACAACTAATTCCGTAGTGTTCAGCTGTACACTTCCAGCCGCTGCGTCATCTGGGTCCCTGACCGCGCTGTTTCGTTCTTCTCCCACCTCGTCGTCTGCTATCAAAATCGTGGGACCAGCCGGAGCGTCCGTAGACTCCACCGTCTGCTCGTCGTTCTCGACCGCTCGTGTCCTCGCCGTACCACACGTACTTACTGGTGCCGAAGCCATCTTCGTGGTAATCGCTCTACGTCGTGTCCTTCGTCCTCTTGCCGCCAATACTTTAGATGCCACGGGAGCCCGGGAGAGTGCGTCTACCACTACGTTCGTGCTCCCTGGTCGATATTCAACTTCAAAGTCGTACTCTCGTAACGTCAGCGCCCATCGGTGCAATTTACCAGTTAAGCTCGCACTAGCCATCAACCACTTGAGTGCAGCGTGGTGTGGTGTAGTGATTTCTCCGTAGTTGCGGATTATCACCCGTCGACAAAAACGTGACACCGCCCAAGTTGCTCAAGCGACGAACCCTCGGTCAGGTGATGTATGGAGACGCCAAGGTGCAAGGGACTCGACGGCGTCACCTCCGAGTTTTCAACAAGTATCGGATACGGCCCTATGTCACTGAATCCAGGCTGTCCTTATTATTAATAATGGACTGACCGGATTCGCATTCAGCGGACCATCTACGGTACGAACCCTCAGTGGCGGTTGGGATGAGTTCGCGGAATACTCAGCGACCTTTGGAAGACACGTTCACCGTCTGGGACAGGGCGCGGACCGTTAAAGATGCTCATGCGACGATGCAGACGACGCTTGGCATGCAAGAAGATCCATAACGGATCATTGTTCACTTGATATTTGTATACTTGATTAGGACTTCTTATTAGGAATAGACCCGAAAGGGTAAGCTTAAATACAGAACAGAATTTCCACTCAAGCACACAGAGCGACGTCCGGCTTCAAGGTAAGCGTCAGGTCAAGCTTGTTTGAGTGTGTTATGCCTGTCGGTGAACTCGAAGCTCTGTAGCGAGGGTTCATCCGGCAAGTCCAAGAGACTTTGTGTATTGGCCGATTATTATCGGGAGGTTTTACGTGACGGCTTATTGTTGCCTATTTGTACGACTGGGAGTGCTTGAATTGCCTACCTTTTATTCTTCCTACCGAGTGTTGAACACTCGGTGATCTCGTAAAAGGCTTACCCGTGCCTGGTACCATTCCGCTGTTGGGACCACGAGGATTCAAAACACCTGCTAGCTTTGCTCGTGCTAGTAGCGTGTTCTTATTTTTACTGGTTGGCCTATATAAGTAGTTTACAAGGTCCAGTTTGTCCCGGTGCAAGGGCAGAACTGGGGTCTTCAGATCCGCCCGAACGATCGTTTACTATCCTAGTAGACGTGTTGTTGTGGGAACATCCTAACTACATTTGTAGCTAGAGTTCACGTGGAATATTAACACCACAACTGGTGCCGCGACCCGGGAACAGATTGTGACCATTGTGAACTGTTTGTTTGGCCTTCCAGTTTACGAGCTACCAAGAGAAGAAGAACAAGAAAAAGACAAGAAACATGGCGAAAGGACAACCGACGGTACCAGTTACGCCTGCCAAGTCTGGCGGGGCTCGCAACGAGAGTTCAAGCCCGGCTGCGCGCTTTGCAGCCGCCACCGAGCTTTCAGTGAGCTTCGACGACGAAGCAGACATCGGTCCCGACGCCCACGATTATGAAGATTACGAAGACAAGCCGCCGGCTCCAGAGTCAGGCGCAGCGACGCCGGAGACGGCCACGCTATCATCGGGGTTGAGCGGGGCGACCAGGTCCCTTTCGAGGAACCTCGCCGACGAGCTCGATGATGTTGCGGGACCGGAACCCGCCTACGAAGATTATGACGATGGGACTGAGGGTTCTAAACCTTCGGTGGCGAGTGCAAAGCATTCAGCATTGCTGAAGGCACCTCGCCCACCTATCAACGGTGATACACCAGCCGCCAAGCGTGTTTTCGACCGCGTACAAGCGCTGATGTAGAATGATGAGTGGATGCAGCTGTTCAAGCCCATCCCCAAGAAAAAAGCCGACTGGCCTGCGCTTGCGCAGGAACTTCAATACCCAGTCAACTCGGTTTCGACTAGCCAAGTCGCCGAGGATTCAGTTTCGCTACTGTTGTCGCTGGGGTTCGAGAACGAGACGTACCCATCGACGATGTCGCTCCAGGATTGGAGTCCACATGAAGCCGGAGCTACTCTCCAGAAATGGAAGAAGAAACTTCGGAAGGCGTTTGGCGCTGTTGGCATCAATGCCGGAAAACAGCCTGTGAGTCGACCGATGATTCAAGATGAAGATCCGTCCAAGATTCCACTGCCGCCGACGCCCCAACGACTCGTTCGTACGCCTCCGACCAAGCGTGGAGCTGAGCGTGGTGCCTTTGACACTACCGAAGCCTCACCGTACTTTCAAGACTCGCACATGGTTACGCCACGTTCGGAGAGCCGTATGCAGCGTCTTTACGCTGGCAACGAGGGTTCGTTCGGTCGCCGAGGCGGTGCGCGAGCTCCCAAAGGTGGTGCCGGACGTCGTCCAGTCGACAGCGATGGTTCGTCCAGTGACGATGACATTTTGGTGCGTACATTCGACGAGGAAGATCCTCAACTCGAGTTGATGCGTCAGATGAATGAGCTAGCGACGCTGAACGACGTGGACCCAGCACCGAGGATTGAAATGGCTTCGCACCGACCGCTGGATCGCATCACGCCGTTCTCAGGCTCTCGCAACAAGAGCGAGAACTGTATGCAGTGGCTCCGTGGGTTCGTCTATGAAATGACTGGAACCCACACAGATGCCGATAAATGGTGCATTCTATTTGAGCTAAGTCTCCGGGACGGAGCCATTCATTGGTTCCGTCAACTTCCGAAGGAGACGAAGCGCAAGTGGAAGCTGCTGAGCGACGCGTTCATCCGCTACTACTGCTCGCAGTTCACGCAGACGGCACTGTCGCGTTACTACTCCGCCAAGCGGGAACGTAATGAACATCTGTGCGACTACATAAACAGGCTGAATGTCTATGCTCGGACCGCCCGTCTACACTTCGAGAAGAGTGGTAGCGACGCGAAAGAACACGTACAGCAGTTCCTGGCAACATGCGATGATGACAAACTAGCGGAGAGTCTCTACCACGCTCGAGTCGCCGACATTCACGAGCTCGAAGAGATCATCGAAGATGTTCTCAAGGGCAAGGAGAGGATGGCCAAGCGTGACAGTGAGTACCGATACTCCAAGAGTCGTGATACGCGACGCGACGATGGATACGCCCGCAACAACCGGCGTGATGACCGTCGCCGCGATGACAACCGAAACAAACCAAGAGTGACGCTCATTGAAGCCACGGTGGATGACCTACTAGCTGAATTAGAAGGTCGTGAAGCTGCTCAGGGAGGCACCGAGTATTCAAACGAAGATCCGAACGCTTACAACGATGTCCAAGACGAGTACAACGACTTTCAGCCCGATAATACGGATGGCGATTTCTCATTGGATGAAAACGACCGATACCTCGCCGCTGCTAACGAAAATGAGCGCCGTGCAGCTGCTGAAGGCACCTACGCACGTTCAGACAACCGTCAGCCGCGTGGAAACACGCCTGATCGCGAGAATGGCTTCAATCAAGATCGCCGAAGTGGTGACCGTGGGCTCAATTAGGACCAACGCGGTCGACGTGACTTCAACCGCGACAGCCGACGCCCACAGTACGGACCATGCGCGGTGTGCGCCGGCATGAGTCACTCCGCCCACTACTGTAACAAGCGATGCAAGTTCTGCAAACAACTCCACGATGCTGGACAATGCGAACTTTTCCGCAACTTCCAAGACCTTGCCAAATTCGTGCGTACTAAAGGCACGAAGGAGGAACTCCCACCGGAGCTCAAGGCCGTCGTTCAAGAACGTCATTTAAACTAGGCAGCCCGCCAACTACAACTGGGTTGGTCCCTATCGGGCTGCCACAGCTAACCGAGCCTTCAATGGAAGCAGAGTGTATCTTTGCTTTCATGGGGCAGAGTGAATGGCCTGATAATTACGTAACAAGTGTGAAAGAGAATCATTTCTAAAGTAATGGGCTGCAGTCCATGGCGTTCTTGGCCAAACGTGGTACGAGCAACGCTAAAAAAGCGCTCCACCACGTTGGACGTCGCAGGGATTGCGTGCAAGAGCTTGTACTTGGTCTCCTTCGCGGCAAGTCGGCGTCTCTTTTGAAGCAGCTGGACGAACGAGCTTTCGCCGTAATCCTCGTCTTCACTCACTGCAGGAGGGCCTGTCGACTAGTAGGGAGTCAACACTATTTTTTCAGCTCGCGTGAGGCGGGCTGCATGAA
>NW_003303343.1:0-4912 GCF_000142945.1 Phytophthora infestans T30-4 | reverse complement strand
GATGTTAATTTCGGCCTATTGCAGTAGCTGAAAAATTAATATCAAGCCTAAATTAAAAATTGGGAACTCGGACCCATGATTTTTCTGCTGCCACAGGTGGAAAACTTGTATTTTTTCTACCTGTGGCACAACCTGTCAGATTTAAAGACAACTTGCCGAGAAATCGTAGCGGCACGCGCCGGGCACGCTGTTTAATTTGGGCATGCCCCTGCGTGTCGATATCGCAGACCGCGCCGTAGGCTGGCGGCGACAGTGCGTTACCACTAGCAATCAGGATGTGCTCGTGGTTCTTTAGCGTCGCGACTAGACGTTCTCGGCGTTCTGTCGACAGCTCAGGATCAGCAACATTAGGCGCAGTGTAGTCAATTGTCGTGTTAATCTCTTCGGTCAGGTCCGGCAGGAATGCCAGCTCCTTCGCGTAGTCGTCCAAGCCAATGTTGTTAGCTGGGTGTTCGTAGAAATCATTTCTCGTATCCTCCGTTGCTTCATTTCCCTCGGTTGTTAACACTCGAGCAACCGAGATGTATGTTCCGTCCAACGCCGCTACGGATTCTTCCCTTGACTCAACATTGGCATCCGCTTTGATTTCAACAGTCGGTACTTGGTCCATCTCCTTCCCATCCTGGTTTCCCATCTCTGGGCCATCTGCCGAGTCGTCGTTCGCCATATTGAATGCGTGGGCAGCCGACATATTGGGTTGTTGACTTTTGTTCCGCTCCTCGTTCTGCCGCTGTCTTGACATTTCGGAATTCGCACCAATCTTGCAATGAATACTCGGTGCCGTACTCAACACCTTCTGCGCGATGCCTGTATCCTCTGGATCAACCACCGATGGCTCGTTCGCAGATTTGGTGACACACAAGGCCGGGACAGCTTCGTTAAAACGGGTGACTCCATTTAATCCAGTGCTGTTGCTTGTCGCTTCCGTGGTCACCCCTGACTGGACACTAACACTCGTTGGCGTATGTACCACGATTACCGGCCTCAGTAGTTCGTGTGTACGCACTACCGAGGCTTCGTTCGCGTTATTGCCTCCGCCATGGGTTGTCGTGTACGTGTCCAAAGGTTCTGCGGAAGGCTGACCGTCGGCCGAATCCCCGGCTGTCACCCCAGACGCCAGACAGGCTTCCACTTGTTCACGTTCTTCCAGGATCAGTGCCCAGCGCTCTGCACATGTCAGACGATCACTAGAATCCACTAGCGAGTCTTCTAGAGGTCGTGGTAGCACTCCACTGGGTTCTGGGTAGTCTGGTCGATCAACTGCCGAAGGCTGAGTGGCAAGCCATTGTTCGTAGATTTCGCATTCACGCTGAAAGAGCTCGCGGTCTCTACAACCTTCGTAGGCCAACACTTGCCAGTCTTGGTACTTCTTGGACTCCAGACGCACATAGCCGTCACCTTGTGGCAAATCCCCATCTGGAATCCACATCGCGATCGAAATGTGTGCTGGTAGGTACACAGTTCGATCAGACACGTTGGTCAATCGAATGCTCTGAGGCCGTCCACGTCGAAACCTCGTCACTGACGGGATTAGCTTGTTCGTTCGACGAACCCACAGTACGTGTTCTTCCAGCCCGACTTGACGCTTCGCTAGTCGATATTCTCGCCACTCGTGCGCTTAAATGTCCAACCGCTCGGGTGGCCCGGCGTTAACATGGGAGCCGTATTCTTCGCTGTCGATCATGTTCTTGGTCTTTATCAGCGGGATTTGGACTTCGTGCGGTAATTGCGCCGCGCCGTGGAACAGGTCCAACCGGATCCCAGCTGGGATCATAAAGTCGGTCCCGAGTACCACGTCGACGCCTGCACTATGCGCCATTACCCACATCTCAAACTCGTACACCATCTCCCCTCCGAACGTAATCTTGACGCACGCTCGTCGCGTCGTAGACACCTTGCCTTCGTTGATTCCTTGAATGTCAATGCGGCGTCCGTGATCAGGTACATCTCGGAGTCGCAACTTCTTGGCAAAGGCGTCAGTGATCACACTAACGTTCGCTCCTGTGTCGAGGAGGATCCTCGTTCGCTGGTCGTTCACAGCGCCTTGCACCAGAGCTCTCATTCTGATCCGTCGGTCGAATTTCTTGGCCGACCACCACCCCTGTCTCTCGCCAGGGTTCAACTTCATCATCTTGGAGTGACCCGTGGGCTCGTCTCGCGCTGCACTCGAAACCAAGCCGAGCGAACCCTCGCTGGTGCCCTCATCAGCATCAGCACACTCCACTATTTCTCCAACACCTCCACCGAGGATTCTACTCCTCTCCTTTTCATTTTCCGTCGCGTTCACACTTGTTACGTATTTATCAGGCCATTCACTCTGCCCCATGAAAGCAAAGATACACTCTGCTTCCATTGAAGGCTCGGTTAACTGTGGCAGCCCGATAGGGACCAACCCAGTTGTAGTTGGCGGGCTGCCTAGTTTAAATGACGTTCTTGAACGACGGCCTTGAGCTCTGGCGGGAGTTCCTCCTTCGTGCCTTTAGTGCGCACGAATTTGGCAAGGTCTTGGAAGTTGCGGAAAAGTTCGCATTGTCCAGCATCGTGGAGCTGCTTGCAGAACTTGCATCGCTTGTTGCAGTAGTGGGCGGAGTGACTCATGCCGCCGCACACCGCGCATGATCCGTACTGTGGGCGTCGGTTGTCGCGGTTGGAGTCACGTCGACCGCGTTGGTCCTGATTGAACCCACGGTCACCACCTCGGCGATCTTTATTGAAGCCATTCTCGCGATCAGGCACGTTTCCACGCAGTTGACGGTTGTCTGAACGTGCGTAGGTGCCTTCAGCAGCTGCACGGCGTTCATTTTCGTTAGCAGCGGCGAGGTATCGGTCGTTTTCATCCAATGAGAAATCGCCATCCGTATTATCGGGCTGAAAGTCGTTGTACTCGTCTTGGACATCGTTGTAAGCGTTCGGATCTTCGTTTGAATACTCGGTGCCTCCCTGAGCAGCTTCACGACCTTCTAATTCAGCTAGTAGGTCGTCCACCGTGGCTTCAATGAGTGTCACTCTTGGTTTGTTGCGGCTGTCATCGCGGCGACGGTCATCACGCCGGTTGTTGCGGGCGTACCCATCGTCGCGTCGCGTATCACGACTCTTGGAGTATCTGTACTCACTGTCACGCTTGGCCATTCTCTCCTTGCCCTTGAGAACATCTTCGATGATCTCTTCGAGCTCGTGAATGTCGGCGACTCGAGCGTGGTAGAGACTCTCCGCCAGCTTGTCATCATCGCATGTTGCCAGGAACTGCTGTACGTGTTCTTTCGCGTCACGACCACTCTTCTCGAAGTGTAGACAGGCGGTCCGAGCATAGCCATTCAGCCTGTTTATGTAGTCGCACAGATGTTCATTACGTTCCCGCTTGGCGGAGTAGTAACGCGACAGTGCCGTCTGCGTGAACTGCGAGCAGTAGTAGCGGATGAACGCATCGCTCAACAGCTTCCACTTGCGCTTCGTCTTCTTCGGAAGTTGACGGAACCAATGAATGGCTCCGTCCCGGAGACTTAGCTCAAATGGAATGCACCATTTATCGGCATCTGTGTGGGTTCCAGTCATTTCATAGACGAACCCACGGAGCGGAAAGAGTATAATTTGAAGCTGACAGAGAGGGAAACGTTGGAATCGGCATTCGCGAAACTCATCTACTGGTGCGAGTTTGCGCTGTGTTGTTTGTTGTGTTGCTAGCTTGTGTCGTTTGTTGGTTGCTAGCTTGTGTTGTTTGTTGTGTTGCTAGCTTGTGTTGTTTGTTGTGTTGTTAACGGTATGTTGCCGGTTGTGTTGCTGAAAACAGTAAAACTAAAACGACGTTTGACTCAGAAGTATCCACGTTCAGACAAATTTGTAAGCTAGAATGCTCAGCGCTGCAAAAATATTTCGAGGCGAATTGGGAGTCTTGAGTTGGAATGTGGGCAGACAACGTCAGGGGCAAATCATTGACGGCCGGTAACACGACGACGAACCGGATTGAGTCAAACTGGAACCAGCTAAAACTTCTGCTGGGAAAGCGCCCCCGACTTGACTCAACAGTGAGTGGACTACTATCTCACCAGGCTACCATAACAAGCCATCTCATTACCGCCATGCACAAGCATACGTCAAGGTCGCGACAGCCCGAGGGCGTTCCCGGATTTCTCTCTCTAATGTCAAAGCACCTGAGCGACACAATGCTAGCTAGCGTACGCACGCAATGGGACTACTTTATGGTATTCAGTGCTGCGACAACACGCATTAAGCGTGGTTCTGCTGCTGGTGAGTGGGGAGTGCGAGCGGGGGAGCATACACATCAATGCAACGACTTTCAGTGGTCATGTTCGTGTCTGTTCTACTGCAGCTACAATCTACCATGTCAACATTTGATGTACATCGCTGCCAATGTCCATCAATTTGAGAGTCTGCCAGTATCAACTATACCTAGGCGCTGGGATATGCTGGCGATGGCAAATTTGGATCAAGAATTTGCAGATGGCGTATGCATGCTCCAGACAGTGCAGGCAGCGATGCAAGATGCGGGTCAATGCATCTCTCACGACGGCTTTACGAACAATCCGACTTGTTACGAAACAGAGCAAGAAACCGAAACAACACAATAGGTATGGAAAGCACACAAGACGATGTTTCCGGCAACACAAGAGTCATTTACCGCAACACAAGGGTGAAACCGGAAGTACCACCGCCGCGTGGGTATAGCGGAAGTGAAAGTGCGAATCTCGGACTAAAATCCTCGGCTTGAATTATTTTAAGCTGAGCTGACGTGGAACAGCAAATGTAGGGGAGTAATAGTCGGAAGAGAAGTACTGCTTTTAAAAGCCTGCGGTCCGACCCAGTAAAGGAGGACCTTGCCGGGTTAACCAGGCCAGTTTTCTAACGAGGGCCTCCAACCGTGGGAAGGATATAGTTCGAAAGGGCATGCAAGAGC
>NW_003303342.1:22678-27509 GCF_000142945.1 Phytophthora infestans T30-4 | reverse complement strand
AGCGGTCTCAAGACCCATAACTTACGACTTTGTGAGCTAGAAAAACAATTTATGTAGCAACAGCTGATGATATACCAGCTGATCGGAGCGCAAAATACCAAGTTATATCATACTGTCGCTTCCGTTTCTTCTCCTTCGCCGGCGTGAAGACGCTCAGAATCAGCCTCATTGCCCAAGCTCACGGCGAGTGGGATTTCTAGAGCTAACCTTACCTACACGACGGCGCTTGCCCAGACGCTCAGGAATTGAAGCCCCACTCTCAAAATCTTCATGCCACATTTGGTAACAAGTCTTGGGCAAACCAGCGTAGGAACGACGTGCATTTGGGGAAAGGAAGCACTTTGCGTCGGGCTGAGAGCAGTCCTCGCAATAATAAGTAGTCTGGAACGACTTCTTGCGTTCGCCTCTGAGCAGCGCACAGACCTTGCATGCTCTTAGGCGGCGCTTTTGAAAACTCGACACCGTCACCCAGTCATCAAAATTGAGATGAGTGTGACCTTCTTGCCGACGGCGCTTTCGTGAGCGCGATGCTGGGGAGGGCGTTTGGGCTACCAGCTCGGCGATGCCTTCGGGATTCAGTTGAAGTAGTTGTTTGTGAAGTGTAAGATACCAGTGTCCGCAATACGTTGGAGCGCGCCGTTTGATCATGCACGTCTGTTGTAGGTTATGTAGGCGTTTACTAAGGCCAAGTCCAAGAAGCCCATAAACAGCGACTTATAGTATTTCGCAACCGAAACGCTGCCTGGATCGAGTATGACTGGAGGCGGAGATGATCGTGCACATCAACCCCGCTCATCCTCTGGTATTCGCTTACAAGCTTTGGCCATTTGATTGTAGACGATCCCCCTCCTTTGATATTTCGATGAATAGAATCTTCAGCCATTACCGGGCCCGTGGATAGGTAGTGTACGGGCTTGCGGTCCCACCATTGGCAAGCAAGCATGGTGGGAACCGCAGTAGCACGCGAGAAAGAGAATGTTCCACGCTCAACCCGACGAGGACGAGTATTGCGACGTTCGACAATGCGCTTATTATACCCTACACGGTCGATCTGGATCGTTCCCAGTACGTAGACGCTCATTGTGAGAGGCTGGATAGCCAGCGCTACCGATGTATAAAATCGGTCCATGACGACAATGCGGAACCCCTGTGGACGTTCGCCAAGAACAATCTTCATATTGCGGACCACCGCTGCAGCTCCGGTCTTGTAGTCAAATGCTTCTTGATCCGTATCACCCGCTTCTCGTTTGCCCACATACACTTCAACTCTAAAATGGGAAGTTACGACGTTACGTACACAAACGTTTTTAGCATGGCGTAAGTTACGACTTTGAATACGTAGTACAGCTCCCCGGTGACAATAGGCGGTGATAGAGTCGCAGACCATAAATAACTCGACCCGTATCGACGGGGTTTGTCCGGCATGAACATTCGAGTAGTATTACGCTTAGAAGTTGCTGGAAGTACACCTTCGTCAAAGGAGGACTTACTTGGAAGCGACCAACCGGAAAGAAAGCGCGCCTGTAGAACGTCCAGAACAAACCGTAGCTTCTACAACTTGTCTCGTGCCTGTGGCGCCTCGTTGTTGACAAAGTGCATGTCTCTCAATATTGAAGTACATCGATTGCGAGCCATAAACCTTCCAAAATTTCCAGCAGGAAACGCCCCATCCCCCGTCATTCCCCAGTGCCGTGAGAGCTGACAATCATCGGGTTCAATATCCTCGCGACCAGTAGCCCGATAACGTGTAAAATTTCGTGCGCTTCATACATAGGCTCTGCTCGCAAGCGACGAATAATTTGCTTCAGGCTCTCTGGTGTTGGTACACCACGTTTCTGCTGGCTCGGCTTTATTCGTTTAGCTCTTGTATGCACAGTCTGGTTCTTGTAGCGATTGGTATCGTTCGCTACACGAATCCACAGAGATTTGGGCACGCAATAGTAAAGTAGCAGCATCGGAGAGGCTGCTAGATATTGTAGCTCACGGACTGGTGACGCCACATCGCACGACAACCCAGGGTACTCTGATCGGCCACTCTCGAACTCAGATGGCGGTGCACTTCACTCCATCTCACGAAGGACCTCCATGTTTATAACGTCCAGGGCCAAGTGGCCGCCCAAGGTCTGGATAAAGGCAGCGTCCATACCAACTGCTACTTCCTCAGAATCATCAGAACTGCTCGGATACTCCCTCCGCGTGATAGCTTCTTCGCCGCTGCTGTCACTCTCGTCACTCCCATCTGATTCAACAGACTCATACCCTTCAGACAGTTCATCAGCCGCTAACACGTTCACGTCACTTGCGGCGACGACGACTCGGTCATCGACTCAACGCTCTCGCGATCCATCACACTGAGTCCACCTTCTCCGTCTACGCTCGGGATGTCGCCCCCGGTATCGTTACTGGCGTCGCCGACTGAGACCCTGCTAGCAGCGGCTATATCATTGACCGGGGCGGCTGTCTCCTCGATGTCGAATTCACTGCTCGAGCCGAACGTGTCCTCAATCGTGTTCGCCGATAGCATGATGGACGTGTTGATTTGGGATGCCGTCACCGTCTCGTCAGCTGCAACATCTCCGTCGACCACACTACCTCCGTCGGCCTCCGTACCGCTGTCATCACTGCTATCCACTGAGAGCCCGGACTCAATCACGATGGTTACTACATCGCATTCACCTGCGTAGACATTAGTAGCGATACTGCCCGATAAAATAAAGGACTCTAGACGTACCAACGAATGACTGTCCGCTGGGGGAGGAGTATCTCCACTTGTTTGAGAGCCCTGAAGGGCACTTAGACGTGCAGCCCGCTGCCCGGAGCTGCCGCCAAAGGTGCGTGAAGTCAACGGTCCGCACAGCGTCATCGACCGCTGTCTCTCTGTTAGCCGCGCTTGACCGGATTCTTGCCATGCTGGCCACTGACCTGAGCTGAGGACTTATCACATGAGAGCGATCTGCAGCGCACACATCCTTTCTTTATCCGGACCAAATTTGACCTCTCCCAGCTTATATTTTTTTCTCATAGATTTTAACTTGCTATCAGTAAGGTGTCCGTTTTTTTCGAGCCATTTGCTGTTTAAGCCTTATTCTACGTCGTAACTTACAGCTTTCGCCCCTCACAAAGTCGTAAGTTACGACGTTGGTAACGGAGGGGTTAAGGTGACGCGTGCAGATTGTAAAAGATTTTTAAAGCTGTGAGATACGTTTAATAACCTTACGACATACTTGTGGAAGGCTTGTGCGCCATTGAAATTTTCCAAATCTCATTTTTTCCGAGTCCATTGCTTGAACTGCACATTCTGCAAGATGTCAATCGTCTTTCTCTCCGAGATAACAGCGAGCTCGTCATTGTACTGGCTAAAATTAAAAAAAAAGTTTTTTTGTTACATTTCAGCACATATTGTGCGGAGTTACCGCTAACACAAAAAGTATTTATGCTTAATCTGGAAATAATTCAATTTTACGATTTACGGTGACTGTTTTTGTTACTTATTCTAGAATTAAACTTCTGCGTTACCAACGTCGTAATTTACGACTTTGCGAAGGACGAAAGACGTAGCTTACGACGTACAGTGCAGCTGGAAGCTTCAAGCAGGAAATGGCTCGAAAAAGGTGGACACGTTACTTTAATCAAGTCTAAATTGGCTGTAAAAATAAAGGATGAAGGAGGTAAAACTGGCAAATGCTAGGAAAGGGTAGGGCAGGGGTTGATGTGCAGCACTGAACTGTTCACCAGCGGTTGCTTGGATGATTTGTCATTAGCACCCACTCGCAGTAGTGTCTTATTCCAGAATTTGCCAGAATGGCAAGAGTTCGATCCAGCTCTAGGCCAAAGCAGTCAACGCTTGCCAGCACGATGAACGTGCGCGCCGCCGACTTTAAGCATCATCAGATACGCTCGGTTGGATGAACGTAAAAACGGCCTTTGGGTCGAATCGCAAATGCTTGGACGTATTAGACGCCGACTGGAGAGTCGTACGCCTTGTCTCGGATCCTGTTGCATCTAGGTTCACTGGTGGGTGACGCATGTGTGAATGGGAGCTTTATGTATATTATGACTTGAAATTTATAGGGAAGGATGTCGTTGCTGCGTATACCATTGATACGGGTTTCATAGTCGGCAAGAGTGCCGAGAGCAAGGGTGGCGTGAGTGGCGATGAAGCCGCGCCAGCGGTCGAATTGATGACGACGTCACAGATCGACACGTCCGTTGCGCTGGCTGCCAACACCATTGCAGCTATGTTCGGCTCGGACAGCGACGCCCAGTCGGGCACGGAGGCTCCGGTGGACCCGTATGACCACGACATGGTCGTTGGCGCGCTCACCGTCTTTTGTCGCATGACGAGACAAATAATTCGGATAGTTGTGATATGGGCGACGTCGACGGCGCCAATGTAGAGGATGGTGTGTGTGTTGACGAAGGTGGGAGTGTAGCGGGCGATGTCCCTGCTTTTGTTCCGGCAAACGACGTCAATGCTATGGCTGATGAAGATATGTCATATGGGTACGACGCCGTCGATTCTAGCGGCAGCGACTGTAGTGAAAATAGAGGCGACGATCTTACCGTGTGGCGTGAATATCCTCACGACATGGCCGTCCCAGACGACGATGTTGCTCACTTGGACGAAGTGTTGGTGGAGCCACTGGGTGGCAAACGGACACTGGAGGACATCGACAAGGATCCGCTACGGAGATTTGAGTAGAACCCGCAATCCACAGCTATCAACCGACGTCGCTAAGCCGACGCCCGAGATGCAAGATACGGCCCATTTGCCCATGCTATTGCTGTTCTACTTCCTATCTAAGTCATTATGGCGAGTATTGTCAAGGAG
>NW_003303342.1:18846-22339 GCF_000142945.1 Phytophthora infestans T30-4 | reverse complement strand
GAGACAATCTGCGGAAACTTCGACCTGTTGTCGATATCTTGCAGCACCGGTTTGCAAAATGTCGCTCTACGAATACGTACTCCCAGCGACATCGAAGCGCAGCACTACACGTATGTTCATACCCGACAAATCCCGCCGCTACGGAGCAAAGCTGTCTATAGTATGTGACTCCGTGTTCGCATACTGACACAGGTAAGTTGTTTTCAAAAGATTTTTAAGTCGTAACTTATGACTTCGAATTGCAATTTGATATTTTTGGTATGTCGTAACTAATTGCTACAGAATCGAAGTATGCGTCGGGAAACACGATAAAAAATAATGGTGGCACGCAGCTAGTCGATAGCACGCGAGGGCGGCAGCTGTGATTCGAAACATGAAGGCGGTGCTTTCTGAACAGTCTCAATGATTTCGATATGTAGCTATTGATCGATTGTACTCCTCGATTCCGCAAATTATTCAAGTTCTATCCATGTCTGTCTTCGTGGTGGGAACGATCATGATAAACCAGCTCGAGTTTGAAAAGCAAGCTGTAGAGTTCCGCAAGACACGACCACGAACAATTGAGAGAGGCTCGTTTCCGCTCTCACGATCTGCTGCTATTCCAGTCATGGTTACTTACCATTGGTGGGATAAAAAATGTACAGTACTTTGCTACGGGTCCGGACATGGCTGAGGCCTCTATCCAACGCAACATTAAGATGGTAGGGCCGTCTACAGTAAAGTGCCCGAAGCTTGTGACCGACTATCATGGTTGGCTGAGTGGTGTTGATGTTCATGATCAACTCCGCCTCCAGTCTTATTCCATTTAGACAGCTTTTCGCCTCTGAACGAAGTTTATATCCGACTTGCGACGGCACCGGCGTCGTCGACGACCGTGACGTGGAACTTCGCTACCCATGTCAGGGGATGTCGTGATGTCGACATCCGAGGCACTCGAGGCCTCGTGTGATACTGTGTTACCCACACAGGGAGCGCATCCCGCGTCTTTCCCTTCAGTTATGGTCTGGGCGACCTCGAGTGGCACTGTGTTACCCACACCGGAAGTGGGTCCGACGACCTCCTCTTCGGTTAAGTTCTGGGCGACCATGTGTGGAGCTCTGCTACCCACCTTGAGCACGCTATTACCAGCATTCGTGACAGCTGCAGCTGTCAGCGGAACTATGCAACCCGTTTGTAGAACTAAGCTACCCACTTGGCCAGCACCTCGTGGGGGCGCTGACACCATCGAAGCGTCCTCGAAGTCGTAATATACGTCGACGGCTCCCAAGAATCTGCTTGATGCTTTAATACTCAGGCAACCCTTGCGGCCCTGACAGAGGTGGGAGCATGACTCACCAATGCTCTGTCGGACTTCGCAGGGCGGCTGGCACCGATTGCCTTGCATCGCCAGTCGATCCAGGGCTCGTGCTTCTCGAGCCAGGGCATGCCAAGGATCAAATCGTAGCTATCCATGTCGAGACCTTAAACTGTTCTAGGCTGTCAAAGTCTTCAAACTTGACGGCCAGGTACACTTGGCGTTGGGGGCAGTGACGGCCTTCCCGTCGACCAGTCGCACAGACGCCGATCCGTTGCTCTTGCTTTCTGTCAAAGCATCGCACAACTTGTTGCTGCTACGAGCAACCGTCTGGCGGTGTGCGAAATGCTTCGACGCCCCAGAATCGATAAAGATAAAAAAGGGGTGATCGTATCCCCGTTCACATCCGTGCACTACGGGCAGCCCGCCGCTGCTCATCGCCGATTCGAGAGCGCGAATTCTCTCAAGGGCGAAGTCCCCGTGGTACGCGCCACCCGCGCACCCCTCACAAAGTCTAAATTCTTCCCCAGTAGGGCGCCCCGCCCCTACATGCCTCAGGCGCTCTCCTGTCCCCGGAACCTGGCTTCTGCCAGCGACCCTTGAGGATGGACATGGGGAAAGTCCGTCTGTAGTGTCTCTCCACGGGACATCTACGCTTGAAGTGGCCCAGCTACCCCAACCGAAGCAGCGAATGTCGTGCGGCTCAGCGGACCCGAGTTCCATGGAAACTGGCCTGGTGGGATCGGCCCGACCGGGATTCAGCACCGAATTCTCTGGCCACGCTGAGACCGGCGTATGCTCCTGGCGATGGCTGTGTGCTTCGTACACTTGAGTCGCCACTTCAAGGGCGCTTGACTGCACCCGGAACCACTGGGTTCGCGTCGGGCCCACACGAAAGCCGTCCATGAACACAGTCATCTTGACGTGTTCGTTGAGTGGGTTTTCCACAAGGGATGACGGGGGCTCCCGTATCTCTTGGACATACTCGTGCAGCTCGCACCTTCCTTGCTTGTATGCGAGGAAGCGCGAACGATGCCGGTACTCATAGTTCGCCGGGTGGAACGCGGCTCGGAGCTGTTCACACAACTGAGCCCAGGATGTGATACATCCAGGCGATTTTGTCTCCCGCGTGTACACCCAACCCTTAGCACGACCGCTAAGGTTGGAGAGTGCAAAAGCAACCCGGCGTTACTCGGGCGAGATCAGAGCCGCGTCCGTCGCGAGCTCAATCCCACCGACCCAGAAGTGAAGGTTCTCATGTTCCTTCCCTTCATACGGCTTAGTGGCGGGTTTGTTTCCGCTGCCGGAGCCTGCAGGGTTTCCCGCACATGTGCGATGCGACCCTGCTCGTAAGCGGCATCACATTGCCGCACTTGAGCGGCTCGGCAGGTTGTGACGCCACGAGGTTATGCAGGGCCTCCATCCCGAAGACGGCAGCCATGTTCCGAAATGCGAGCTGTGAATCGTTCAGATGGGAGAAGTCACTCCTATGCATGGTAACGAGCTTCTGAGAGGTTCAGGTACCCGCATTGGCGTGGATTGACTACAAGTGCTACCAGGTGTGACGGAGTCACACAGCACCTTGTGCTAGAGAAAGTTGACTTCCGAGAGTATACAAACGCTTGGTAAACAGAAGCTCACAGGCCCCTTTTGTCGAAGGTATCAAAGTGACCAGTTTAATGTAAATTGTAAACTGAATGTATTTATAGTTAATCTAAGCTTTAGTTAAATATACAAACTATAAGTCACCTATCGTAACGCTATGTCATCAGCCAATGGTTGGCCTCGGACGACCCTGGTACCATGTACTATGTTTCCGAAGTATTGATGAGTCACCATTCATGTAGCCAGAGGTACAATGGGGGTTTCCGACGCCGTTACAACTGAGCTTTTGCCAATACGACTTTAACACATTATAGATATATATTATTTTGCATTTATTTTTCATCAGCTTCTTCTAGAGAACATTAACCCCATGGAGCGTCTGTAACGGGGTACAATCCAGTGTGCCTTAGGTTACATAACGAATGACCTGTCACTCTTGTGGACACCTGGTACACGGTACCAGGTGCTCTTGGAGTCAGTCAAGGCATGACTACTTAGCTTCACTAAAGGTAACCTCCTAGCTCGTATGGAGCCCTAGCTAACCTTACTTATAAATACAACAGTCTTGAATCCACTCACCTAAGTAGCAAACTG
>NW_003303342.1:12376-17952 GCF_000142945.1 Phytophthora infestans T30-4 | reverse complement strand
GGACGGCATGAAGGTTGGTCCTGTACCCAGCTACTCCGGGTGCAAGCGACAACTATGGAGGAGGCGAATGGAATCGCCCTCCAAGAAAAGTACAGCCACAAGCAGGCTGGTACTCCTCGGGAAGAGGAACATCTCCACGATGTGTATGGCGTTCCTCTCGAGGCGGAGCTTCGCGGCAATGATGCTCTTACTCCTGCTGTCATTCAGCCCGTTGATATCGGTGCGTACAGCGAGCTCAAACCCATGGGCTTAAGCTCACCCGAGAGCTTGGTCCGCTGCTACGGATGCGGCGGACATGGACACTACCAGCGTGTGTGTCCCTCGCCAGGCCTCGGGAAGAAGACAGCCCGTGGACACCAGGTCCGGTGGCGCAGGCCACGGCCAGGTGGACGAAGACTCCCCGGCCACCAGTAGAGGCGGTATGTCCTACTGAAGAGCGCTAATCCTTCGTGGTGGGTGTGTAGGTTGTGCGCACCAGGGGACTTAGCCCAGAGAGGCGTGGTTCTCTCAAACCGGTGAAGGGCAGTGATGGGCCGCTGGTAGAACAATCGGTGTACGGGGGTACGGAACCTCTTGAACGTTTTATAAGTTCTGGGACGTTGATACGCCGCCGGAACGTCGCTTGGCACTCTATGTCAGAGTGGCGGGCGGGGGCTGGTCCTTGGTGGACTAGCCTTTGGTATGGTGAAGGAGATACCAATGGTCCCCAACGGACCTGAAAGTTTGGATTCGATGAGCTGGCGCACCGTGGTGTCGCTCGCAGTTCTCGTCATGAACCATATGGCTGTGTCGAACATAAGGCACAGCCCGGACTTTGGTGTGGCAAGGCTAAGAAAGGCCTACCAGGCCAGGTCTATGGCGGAGCATTGGTGAGTCATGTTCCCACCTCCGTCATGACTGGGTCTGATACAGACCGCCAGGACGCAGAAGCGTCGCGGAGCTGTCAACGCGCCGACAGCTCTGCGTACAGCAAAACCATGCTCCGCTGCGGCAATGCCACGGGCATGGGTCTTTTGTCCGGCGTGTGGACCTCCTACACCAGCAGCGTCCAACGCCGAACGTCGTCGCGCCGTACGGGCTTCAACAGTGCTTATGCCTTTAAGCGCTAATCAGGTGGGTAACGTAGGGCCACACGGTCGCCCAGACCTTAACGGAAGAGGAACGCACTAAATGTGCTTCCTGTGTGGATAACACAGTCCCACACGCAGTCGCTCAGACTATAACTGAAGAGGAAGGCAATGTCCATGCTTCCTGTGTGGGAAACACAGAGCCACACGAGGTCTCGAGTACCTCTGATGTCGTCAACAAGACATCGCGACGTGGGTAACGAAGTGCCACGTCACGTCAGCCGCCGCAAGTCGGGTCTGAACCTTGTTCAGGCCGACGTAGCTTCAAGCGACTCGGAGTCCAGGGCCCTGTCTCCTCTGACTCGGTCGGTGGACACCAACTCTGTCCAGTGTGTGTGCGGGTCTGCCACTCCAGCTGATCCCAACACCGAAGGTCGTCGCGCCGTATGCGCGTCGACAGTGGTGGTACCGAAGGGCATTCACCAGGTGGGTAACATAGGCTCCCATTGCGGGTAACAAGTTCCTTAAGCAGCTTTGCTGCTTAAGGAGACCGACATTCGGTGCTCCGAGCGTGGGTAACAAAGCTCCACGCAAGGTCACTCAGACCATGACTCATAAGGAAGTCGCTGTATGCGTCCGGTGTGGGTAACAGAGTTCCACACACAAGTCGGGTAACGTAGCTCTGACAGAGCCATTCACTCGAGGCGCGTGGTTGTTTTGGCCTCCCCAGACGTGAGCAACTCGCTCGACGTCAAGTCGCGCAGACCCCAACTGCTGACGCGGTCGCCCATACCGACGCAGTGCACGGGGCGGAGAGCTTCCGCGCCTGACAGTGGCTATCAGAAGACACGAGAGACTCAATAGTCTTGAGGTTAATTGGGGGGGGTCGGAAATACCTTTCCTCCCTGACTTTCCAAGAGGCAGGTAGCCGTTGGGCTGCCAGTGGCTATCACAAGCCACGAGAGACTGAATGGTCTCAAGTGTAAGTAGGGGAGAGGCTCGGAAATACCTTTCCTTCCTAGTCTTGAGGTAAGATCAAGTTCCTTACGGAACCAGGCGTCGATGTACATCGACTGCAGGCTGGAGGCGAACAGCCGGGCTAGAGCTGCGGTAGCTCTAGCCGAACAAGACACTGTGGCGAAGACACTGGCACAAGGTGCCTCGGAATCGCTGAGCGAATCAGCAGTGTTGGGGTTGCAAGCAACCACACTCGAGGCGAAGCGCGGACCTAGTGCAATCAATGCACTGGTCCCTTGGTCAAGAACGACCTGTGGAGTAGGGTGAACGGAACGTCTCACCCGCTGACAAAGCGGTTGCGGTATGTGATGTACGCAACGCGCCGGGTATAATGGGCCATGAAGCCATATCCCAAGTGTGGTGCACGAGTGCACAGACAATTGACCAGTGAGTACTTGGTGTCGATGCCAGACACCAACGCCGCAGTGGCATGGTGGTGAGATATGCCCCACCACGGTCGAGTACCATCAAGGTACATGGTGTCTGTGACAGACACTGATATAGGTGCAAAGGATATGCGCCATACCACGACCCGATGTACGCTGGGCGTATACGCTGTGAGTCAACGCACGCTTGGTGCATCGGCACTGGCTGCTGTCGAGCAGCGGCCGAGTGTTCCACGTAATGAACTCGTCGTGCATGACACACATGAAGTGTACGGAGCACTTATGGTAGCTGTGGTACGTGTCGTACACAGCGTACCTCGTGTACGGGCCCATGGACCTGTACACGGTGCTTGCACATGCGTCGTGCATGATGCGATCACTGGCTACGATTCAGTTCAGGCGACATCACAGCAGAAGCCGTTGCCGCCAAGCAGGCCAACCTTGTGGTAGGCGTACGTACCGTACGGTACATGGTGTCGATGGGAGACACCTACGTCACGACTGTATACCGTCACGATACACGGTGTCGATGAAAGACACCTACGCGCCGTTGGTATGGCGGCCAATATGCGGAAAGCGTGGCAGATGCTCTGCCGCAAGTATGGATTCTTACTGGTGCAAAAGGCATGCCCCGAGGTGAGCGGAGAGTTCCCTCTAGTGCTGGAGAAGGTGTTGCCCCTCTCGTTGTCGTCCTTTGCGGGAGACACCATGCTCCGGACGCGTTCGCGAGGCCTGTCGTGTCCTTTGGTGCGAACTGTGGGCGAATGCCACACGTTCGGATGCTACTGTGCCCTGTGTCAAAGCACTGTACACGGGCTAGCGCAGGAGCTAAGGCAGCTCTGAGTGTAGGCTTTGCGGCCAACACAGCTGTGAGCATACGGATCCAAATCCCAGTGAGCTTTGGTAGCACAAGCCACTGTGGGTGTGACAGAGAGCCGCGCCAGTCTCGTGACTGCTTCGTCTGAGAATTCACCTTTTGGTGTTTTAATTCTCTCACTTCTGATTGGAGAATCAGATGATTCTCAACTAAGTGGGGGGGAAGTAACGGGGTACAATCCAGTGTGCCTTAGGCTACATAACGAATGACCTGTCACCCTTGTGGACACCTGGTACACGGTACCAGGTGCTCTTGGAGTCAGTCAAGGCATGACTACTTAGCTTCACTAAAGGTAACCTCTAGTTCGTACGGAGCCCTAGCTAACCTTACTTATAAATACAACAGTCTTAAATATACTCTCCTAAGTAGCAAACCGTTCCCTTTGAGGTCGGGAACACGTGGACTAACGTTCACTCAGGTAGTTAATACCCGAAAGCACTTCCTCTGTCCAAGGTGCTGTGTGACCCCGTCACAAAGTCAATTAAAAATTAGTACATGTACAATACTTTTGCTTGTTTCAAATCATATAATATATTTTTTGAAACAAGCAAAAGTATTATGTGTAAAATATAAGCATGCAGTTGCGCTGAGCTGGACGCGGGTGATTGTTGGGCCCTCCGGGTAATCTTTAACGATGTACCTCGTACGAACCACATCTTATAAGGTTATGCAGCTGTAACATTAAACTTAGTTTAATGCAAAAAAAACAATTAAAATACCACAGGGAACCATTTTTCTTATCTATCATAACCTTTCATGGATATAATACAAGCCGAGAAGCCGCTGTTCTAATACATCCCCGTTATTGCTTCATACTTGCAGCACACTGAATAGTTCTGCTCCTTTTTTCAGCTTGCGCGTCTGTACTATTTTATCGTGTTCGACATACATATAATGGTTTCACCAAATGAAAAAAAGCCATGTGTTATTGATTTCGTAAATCCAATTCGTTCGTCGTTTGACTACAAGCTGCCTGTATTCTCACACCTTCCTCTTGACCTTCCACTTACTTCCGCGTGTAGCTTTGTAGAAGGTGTCAAACCCCAGACGGACGCCCAAGTACCTCGGATCAGCGTTGTGGGGGACTAGTGCATACCTGAGCTCTTTCGGATTCCAATCCTTTTTCCACATCCATTGCTTGAACTGAAGTTCCTGCAAAGTGACCATCGCTTTTTCCGTATTCCCACGTAAAGCAGGGTTGTTCCTAGCATCACTAAGTGCTCGTGCGAGATCCAGCTCGTCATCAAAGCGTTTCGCTAGCTCCGATATGATAGCGAACTCGTCCTGGCTCTTCTCAGAGTTGTGAAATTTTGTTGAAGTAGGAGACCCACTTAACAAACGCGGGGTTTTCAAAGAGAGCGTCCCCTCTCTCGTGGAGATCGAAAAGCTTAAAACCATCGCCTGCTATTTTTCCTTCACGCAGCCATATTTGTGTCTGCAGACGTTGTGCAGTGCCTTTGTATGTCCTTGGTATCGTGCTGTGCTTGGCTTGATCAATCATTTCCTTCAATGCTCCGTTACCGTAGTATTTCGTCATCACCTCTAGCATCACATTGTCTGCTTCCCCCCGTGTATTTTTGTCAAGTAGGACGACCAAGTCGTCAGCAATGGGTTTTGAAAGATCATCTTGCTGTCTTTGTGAAGGGACAGATCGGTGAAAACAGCTTCTGCCTTTCTCGATTCTTTCAACCAATGGTGTTTGATCACGTCGTCCATTCCCGTCAATTAAACTTTCACGCTCCTGTCTGTACTCGAAGCGAAAAACATCTACAATATTTGGGCATGACCTTCTCAACATTAATCATAACGTGTTCGGCATGCGCTATTATTTACCTACAGGCTCCTTCTTTAACGACGATATTCTGTTTGTATCCGGTACCGGCTTTGATGACGGAACAGCGGTATCGCTCAAGACTCTTGAGCCTGTAACCGATATTGAGAAATACCGGAAAGATTACGACTATATTCTCAAGCTGATGGGACTGTCAGACGAATATGTGAAGCTCCTGCCGAAACGGGAGCCCGGGAACGAATAACTTCAGAAGGTTATTTATTTAGAAATGCAAAACTGAAAACAGCTGTTGGACAAGGGCATCCTTAGGGATGTCCTTTTTTTGCGCATAAATTTCCAAGCGGATGGGAAAATACAAGAAATGAAGGAAAAGGGAGGGAACGGAGTGGAGTCTTTGCTGAAGCCGTTAAAAACAGAGCTGAACGGCAGTACCGATG